>NC_069501.1:1021291469-1021488969 GCF_027579735.1 Bombina bombina
TCTTCCTATCTATCTAACCATACCTTTAGTGTAGCCTTCTCCGGAGCAGCCTCTGCCCCGTTCCCACTTTCTGTTGGGGCACCTCAAGGCTCTGTCTTCAGTCCCCTTCTCTTTTCAATCTATATGTCATCATTAGGTTCCTTAATAAAGTCCCATGGGTTTCAATTTAATTTGTATGCCGATGACACCCAAATCTTCCTCTCTGCACCAGACCTACCTCCTTCCTTACTAACCCGTGTCACTAACTGTCTTTCTCATAAGTCATCTTGGATGTCCTCTCACTACCTTAAGCTAAATCTCTCCAAAACTGAACTCCTTATTTTTCCCCCTTCTTCCAAAATCTCCACCCACCCAATTTTCTCTAACTGTTGATAATGCCATCATAACCCCTATCATTACCCCTATCCCACATGCCCGAAGTCTTGGGGTCACACTTGACTCAGACCTTTCCTTCCCTCCTCACATTCAGTCCTTGGCTAAAGCCTGTCGCTTCCAACTTAAAAACATCTCTAAAATTAGACATTACCTTACACAAGACACAACTAAGATTTTAATCCACTATCTCATCCTTTCCCATCTCGACTACTGCAACTCAGCCTAGCTGCTTTACAATCCATAATGAATGCCTCTGCCAGGCTCATCTTCCTTACACGTCACTCTTCATCTGCTGAACCTCTCTGCCAATCTTTTCACTGGCTTCCTCTTGCCTCCAGGATTAAACACACAATCCTCACGCTGACATATAAAGCCCTCAACTGCATTGTTCCCCACTACATTTCAGACCTTGTCTACAGATACTCTCCCTCCCGTCCCCTTCGCTCTGCTTGCAATCTCCTACTCTCCTCCTCTCTTGTTACTTCCTCAAATTCCCATTTACAGGACTTCTACAGACTGGCCCCCATCCTGTGGAACTCCCTGCCTCGCTCCACAAGACTCTCCCCTAGTTTTAACAGCTTCAAGCACTCCCTAAAGAGTCTACTATTCAGGGATGCATACAACCAACACTAACCTTTCCTAACTCCATCGCTTTCTCCTTGAACCCTTTAGAATGTAAGCCTATGAGCCCAGCTGTTTGTAGAGTGCCTTCATAAGAGCCGACTACAAAAGTGCAATTCTCGGCAGGGCCCTCTACCCATTTGATCACTATAAATGTTATTCTGTATACCAACTATGTTTATAGCGCTGCAAAATCTGTTGGTGCTCTACAAATACCTGTTAATAATAATATTAATAATTAAATGCTGGGTGGACATGATTCACTGTAGCCATTTAACATCACCGGATAAAGGGATCGCTCAATAGAGTACACAAGAGGAATAAAGAAGCGATCAGTAAATGAAGGCTATACCGGGAGCATGAGTACGATATTCTCCATTTACACTTGGATACAAGAAGTCAAAGATTTGGATTATAAATTGCCACTTGAATCCATTACAATTTGAATTTAAGAGTAACGAGATTGGAGGCATACCATTGGCCAATGGAGGTCACGTGACCTAAGGAAGAATAACAGACACAGTCATTCTAGGAATTCCTAAAAGACTGACATTGTAGATCCGAAATTAACGCTAAGTGACTTTTATTAAGATATCTAGCTAGAGCTTTTTGATAAATTTAAATTTTAATTGCTGTATTTTTAACACTATGTGAATTTATGAGTGCGCACTCGTTATTTTAAGGTTAAATAAAGCCTAAATAGAATTTTATTATTAAACCATTGTGTCTTCAGCTTTTTGAGTGCTTCTCTATCTTTTAATTTTATTATGCATCGTTTTTTACTGTTAAGTACATGGACAGTATAAAGAGAAGTTTGACGATCAATCAAACCCAATACCATTGTGTATATTTAGCTGTGTAGAATATTGCAGCGTCCTGTAATATGCACTTTAGTTTCTCTGGCAGGGGAAATTCCATACTTTTAAGAGTTAAAGGGATACTTATACCAAATTTTTTCTTTTATGATTCAGATAGAGCATGCAATTTTAAGCAACTTTCTAATTTTTCTCCTATTAACAATTTTCTTTGTTCTCTTGGTATCTTTATTTGAAAAAGCAGGAATGAAAACTTAGGATCCGGGCCATTTTGGGTTCAGCATCCTGGATAGTGCTTGCTGATTGGTGGCTACATTTAGTCACCAATCAGGTAGTGCTACCCAGGTGCTGAACCTAGAATGGGCTAGCTCCTAAGCTTTCATTACTGCTTTTTAAAAAATAAAAAAAAGATACCAAGTGAACAAAGAAAAATTGATAATAAGAGTAAATTAGAAAGTTGCTTAAAATTGCATGCTCTATCCAAATCATAAAAGAAAAAAAAATAGGTTTAGTGTGCCTTTAAATTACAGGGAAACTGAATAAAATAAATAATGAAAATACACTGTAAATATTTTTACTGCACATAGCTAAACAATTTAAGGGTTTTATATTTTGTTTAATGTCGCTTTAAGTGACTTGGTGAAATACAAATAATACTACCTTAATATAGTTGTTATGTATTTAGAATTACACAAATTAAAATATTAAAATATTAAAAATAAAATGGAATACCACCAACAATTTCAGTAATCAGTTTGTGTAGCATGTTGTCATTCATAATAGAAGACTCACCCAGACAAGTAACTGTGTGATCACTACATGGGGTAGTTCACAGGCCACATGAAGGGCAGTGCGTCTATCCTTGTCTCCTGTGTTTGCATTGATCTGCTCCTTGTTGCTGTGGGCCAGGAAAAGTAATATATTGCCAAGATCCTTCTCTTGTACAGCTCTAAACAGTTGTTTTACCAAGGGAACGCCTGGGCTTTTTAGTGGAGCCAAGAATAACCGCTGCTCATACTTGGCTCTGATCCACGACTCCCTCTCTTCTCTGCAATAAAATAAAATGCAAACAAATATTTCACAGTGTAATGAAAATGTCATCATATGAAGAAACATTATTCTATGGCAATAAACAAGTGGGAGTCCAAGGTAAGAAAAATCATATTTTAATCAGGATGCTTTGACTGGCAGCCAAGGAAGAGAAAGAGTGAGTAGGTGTAAAGGAAGGATGTGTATTTAATGTAAGATACTGTATGTGTGTGGAATGGGAAAAGGGTGATGTGCAGGTGAAGAAACACTTGGTATATGTTGAATAGTGGAACAGGGCATGTGTAGTAAGAGAAATTTGGGGCACATGGATGGAGAAAGGATTTTGTGTAGGATGAATAATATTTGCAATGTGTCGAGATTGGAATGAAATTTGTAGGCGAGAGATTAAGTATGTGTTGAAGTGGTGCACCTTGTGTGTAGAGGCATGAGAGATATGGTATGTAATAAGAGGGGTGTGTGGAAGGTGGTAGTGAATGTGATATGTCAGTGTTTAGGAGGGGATATTTTGTATATATGGAGGAAAGCACAAAGCGTGAGTAGTATAAATGTGATGTATGTGTAAAACAAGACAGAATCTAGCATGTGTGGAGAAGGGTTAAATGTCTGTATGGGAGGAAAGAGATTTGATATGTGTAGATGGGGTAAACAATTTGTGAGAGAGGAGAAAGGTTTGGTATGTGTGGAGAGATTTGATGTGTGTGTAAGAGGAGGTGGAGTTGCTATGATTGTTGGGATGTGATGTATGCTTAGGAGGAGAGAGATTTAGTATGTGGAGAAGTTGCGATGTGTGTGTGTATAGGAGGAGTGAATTGGTATGTTTCTGGAGGGAGATAAGGTGTGTGGGCGGAGAGAGGATTGGTGTGTGTGGAGAAGGTGTGATGTATGTGTAGGAGAAGACAGATTTGGTATGTTTGAAATAGGTGCAACATGTGTAGAATGAAAGATTTGGAATGTGTAGAGGTGGGTGCTGCATGTGTGTAGGCAGGGAAAGGGATTTGGTATATGTGGTGTATGTAGAAGAAGAAATTTTATATATGTGTAGAGAATAAAACATGGGTGTATGAGATAGATTTGGTTATTTTGAGGGGATACCAAGTGTGTGTAAAGGGGTGTGAGGTGTGTGTGGGAGGAGAAAAATGTGGTATGTGTGATGGTGTTTGAGCTACAGATTTAACAGTGGTTTGATAACCTTTACATAATTATTACACTATATAAATAATTAATATATTACCTTTCCCACAACTGTTCACAGTTCCCAGACACTATATTTTAAGTTGATTTAACTTTAAAGTGCTTTTATGTAATATTAATTTGATCTAGAACGCATCTATTAGTCCCAGCTATTTCCTGAACTGCATGCTCTAAAACTGTTTTTACTGTTAATTCCTAGATTCCAAAAGTGATGGAACAAAAAGTGGACATGTGGGTGAACACCTATGACTGTGCATTTGTGTATGTATGTGTGTGATTCTGTAGGTGGCTGTTGCATTATCTATGTGTTGATATTGACTCTGTGGTATGTGTGAGATAGTATGTTGTGTATAATATAGATAAATGCAAGATGGTAATACATTAATCTTCATAGATGATTAAAGTTTTATTGAGTCAAGGGCAGCTAAATATCTAACTACACATCTACTCTTAATTTATTTTAACCTTACCAAATGATAAAATAACATCAGAATCTCTCCTTTAACTAACCCTCAAATGGTTCCTCCTCTAGGACAAGCCAAGCTTTAATAGTATTGTGACTTAATAAAATATATCATAATTGAGAGCAGCATAAAACTATTTTTGTTCTCTGGCAGCTAACATATAAGTGAAAATATTGTTAGGCCAGTATCATATACCATATCAGGATGAATAGTCAAATAACATCCAAGATATTCTCTGACAGTTGATGATCAAAGGATACCACCTCTAAGTCATCTTCTTTACTCACATCTGACTGTATATTATGACAGCCCTAAATTAAGATACTAGCAAAGGGGATGGATGCACTAGGGACCCAAAACTGATTGAAACAATCATTTATTGCAGACATTGCAACTGTCTATTATTATTATTATTATTTATTTGTATAGCACTGCAATATTCTGTAGCCCTGGGTACAGAGATAGAGGTATGAAATGACAAAAATTTGTGATAATATACAAATACATAACAGAATACACAAAACCATTGTAGAAGGACCCTGATCTGAAGAGCTTATAGTCAGCAGGTTGAGGGCGCTGAGAAATAAAGATTGGAGTAGATTGTCACATGGATTGTGGTTGCAGCAGTGAGTCAAGGCAGTTTAAGATTTATTTTGTGTAGGATTAAAATCAGAGGAGATGTAGTAAGCCTTTCATTAATAGGCAGGTTTTTCAAAAAGCTTATGAATGTATACAAGTTTGGAGACATCCTGAAGGAGCAGAGTGGAGAGTCCAGGGGACAGAAACAGTGTTTGAGAAGTCTTGTACGCAAGAGTGGAATGTAGAGATAACAGGAGTGGAGAGACGTAGGTCAGAGGTTAATAGGGAGAAGATGGCGGGTCTGGGAGTATTTGGAGATGCAAGAGGAAATATAGTTGGGAGTGAGACTGTTGAATGCTTTATAAGTTAGGGTTGCTTTCAAGCATATTAAGGAGCTTAGTAAAGCTGAGGCTTTGAGTATTTTTCATAAAAAGAAAAAATTCAAGAACATGGGGTCATGATTTCAAGCTCTAGAGTAGTAGAGTAATTTGCAGAAGCACTTCTTTACAGAAAGAGTGATTGATTCATGGAATAAACTTCCTCAAGAGATGGTAATGACAAATACTGTGAGGGACTTCAAGAATGCCTGGAATAAGCATAAGGCTATCCTACAAACTAAATAGATTTATACTTGTAGGAAATAATGGTTGGGCCTATGGTTCTTATTTGCCATCAAAATCTTCTATGTTTCTTTGTTTGAATCATATTCTAGAGTGTATAGGGAGCCAATGTAGGGACTGGGAGAGTGGAGCACCTGACGTAAATCAGTGACATAGGTGGATGAGTCTACCTGAGGCATTTATGATAGACTGGAGGGTTGAAAGGCAGGGTTTGGGAAGTCCATGAAGAAGTAGGTTGCAGTAGTCAATGTGTGACAAAATGAGGGAATGAATTAGTATTTTGTTGAGTAAGAAAAGGGCGAATTCTGGAAATATTGTATAGGTGTGCACAGCAGAATTTGGAGTGAATGTGAGTGCAAAGTCAAGTGTGACCCCAAGACAGCTGACCTGGGGGGAGCTGTTGAGAATAGAGTTTCCAACCATAATAGAAATGCCAGGTGTGGGATGTATAGGAAAGGGGAGACTAAGAAACAGCTCAGTTTTAGACAGACTGACTTGGAGGTAATGCAAAAGACATACAAGAGGAAATTGCAGAGACAGTAGGTAATCTGGTTGAGTAAAGAAGGAGATATATCAGGAAAGGAAAGGTAAATTTGGGTATCATTATCATATAAGTAGTACTGAAACCTAAAAGTGTACAGATGTGCATTTGTCTGAATTTTGCTGATTCTTCGAGTTGTCCAATACACAAACATCCAAAAACATTATTGGACAAAATGGACGAAGAATAAATGATTGCATGACAAAATTGGGTTGTTCATTTGTTTGTCCTATTTGTTGCCAAAATTGGTGCAGGAAGGGAGTTAAGGAGTTATATTGCTTGGTAAATCAGCTTCTTTGTTTGTATTGATATACAGGGTGTCATTCATGTGTTCACTGTCCCTTGTCCAATCCTGCCATAGTATTACTAATGACTGGTGTTAGGGACAGCAAGTCAGGCACTAAAAGGTGGAATTTAGTCATACATGCTTGTCTAATCAAGCCTTAACCTAGCAAATGGAGGAGGGAGACTCGGGAAAGCTTGGACATTTATAATTGTGATTAGAGCTATTGGAACATGCAGTTATGACTTTTGTGCTTCGTGATGAATCCAAATCTAATATTCTCCAAAAACAAATGCCCATCAGGATGAAATTCGGCCAAACTGAACATTTAGAAAAATCAGGATTTTTTGGATGAAACAAATATTTCCCCCATGTCCATCGGCTAGATTACGAGTTTTGCGATATGAGCGGTGCAGTACTAACTTGCAAGTTATTGTCACCGCTCACTTACCAACAGCGCTGGTATTACAGGTTTACAAAAACCCGGCATTAGCAGACAAGAAGTGAGCGTAGAGCAAAATGGAGCTCCAAACCGCACTCCAATACCAGCGTTGCGATAAGCTGCGGTAAGATGGTTTTACGTGCTCGTGCACGATTTCCCCATAGACATCAATGGGGAGAGCCAGCTGAAAAAAAGTCTAACACCTGCAATAAAGGAGCGTAAAGCTCCGTAACGCAGCCCCATTGATTCATATGGGGAAACAAAATTTATGTTTACACCTAACACCCTAACATGAACCCCGAGTCTAAACACCCCTAATCTTACACTTATTAACCCCTAATCTGCTGCCTCCGACACCTACATTATACTTATTAACCCCTAATCTGCTGCCCCCAACATCGCCAACACCTACATAATGTTATTAACCCCTAATCTCTTGCCCCCAATGTTGCCACAACCTACCTACACTTATTAACCCCTAATCTGCCGCCCCAATGTTGCCACCGCTATACTAAATTTATTAACCCCTAAACCTAACCCTAAGTCTAACCATAACCCTAACACCCACTAACTTTAATGTAATTAAAATAAATCTAAATACAACCTACTATTAATAACTAAATAATTCCTTTTTAAAACTAAATACTTACCTGTAAAATAAACCCTAAGATAGCTACAATATAACTAATAGAAACATTGTAGCTATCTTACGCCTAGATTTAGAGTTCTGCGGCCAAAGGGGTGCGTTAGCTAAGCGTGCTTTTTTCTGGCCGCACCTTTTAAATACCGCTGGTATTTAGAGTTCACAGAATGGCTGCGTTAGGCTCCAAAAAAGGAGCGTATAGCATATTTACCGCAACTTCAACTCTCGATACCAGCGGTGCTTACGGACGCGGCCAGCTTCAAAAACGTGCTCGTGCACGATTCCCCCATAGAAAACAATGGGGCTGTTTGAGCTGAAAAAAAACCTAACACCTGCAAAAAAGCCGCGTTCAGCTCCTAACGCAGCCCCATTGTTTTCTATGTGGAAACACTTCCTACGTCTGCACCTAACACTCTAACATGTACCCCGAGTCTAAACACCCCTAATCTTACACTTATTAACCCCTAATCTGCCACCCCCGCTATCGCTGACCCCTGCATATTATTTTTAACCCCTAATCTGCCGCTCCGTACACCCCCGCCACCTACATTATCCCTATGTACCCCTAATCTGCTGTCCTAACATGGCTGACCCCTATATTATATTTATTAACCCCTAATCTGCCGCCCCCAACGTCGCCTCCACCTAACTACACTTATTAACCCCTAATCTGCCGACCGGACCTGAGCGCTACTATAATAAATGTATTAACCCCTAATCCGCCTCACTCCCGCCTCAATAACCCTATAATAAATAGTATTAACCCCTAATCTGCCCTCCCTAACATTGCCGACACCTAATTTCAAGTATTAACCCCTAATCTGCCGACAGGAGCTCACCGCTACTCTAATAAATTTATTAACCCCTAAAGCTAAGTCTAAGTTTAACCCTAACACCCCCCTAAATTAAATATAATTTAAATCTAACGAAATAAATTAACTCTTATTAAATAAATTATTCCTCTTTAAAGCTAAATACTTACCTGTAAAATAAACCCTAATATAGCTACAATATAAATTATAATTACATTATAGCTATTTTAGGATTTATATTTATTTTACAGGTAACTTTGTATTTATTTTAACCAGGTACAATAGCTATTCAATAGTTAAGAACTATTTAATAGCTAAAATAGTTAAAATAATTACAAAATTACCTGTAAAATAAATCCTAACCTAAGTTACAATTAAACCTAACACTACACTATCAATAAATAAATTAAATAAACTACCTACAATTATCTACAATTAAACCTAACACTACACTATCAATACATTAATTAAATACAATACCTACAAATAACTACAATTAAATAAACTAACTAAGTTACAAAAAATAATAAAATATTTACAAACATTAGAAAAATATTACAACAATTTTAAACTAATTACACCTACTCTAAGCCCCCTAATAAAATAACAAAGACCCCCAAAATAAAAAAATGACCTACCCTATTCTAAATTAAAAAAAGTTCAAAGCTCTTTTACCTTACCAGCCCTGAAAAGGGCCCTTTGCGGGGCATGCCCCAAAGAATTCAGCTCTTTTGCCTGTAAAAAAAAACACATACAATACCCCACCCCAACATTACAACCCACCACCAACATACCCCTAATCTAACCCAAACCCCCCTTAAATAAACCTAACACTAAGCCCCTGAAGATCTTCCTACCTTATCTTCACCTCGCCGGGTATCACCGATCGGTCCTGGCTCCAAAATCTTCATCCAACCCAAGCGGGGGCTGGCGATCCATAATCCTGCAGCTGAAGAGGTCCAGAAGAGGCTCCAAAGTCTTCATCCTATTCGGGAAGAAGAGGCGATCCAGACCGGCAACCATCTTGATCCAAGCGGCATCTTCTATCTTCATCCGATGAGGAACGGCTCCATCGTGAAGACCTCCAGCGCGGATCAATCTTCTTCCGACGACGTCCAACTGAAGAATGACGGTTCCTTTAAGGGACGTCATCCAAGATGGCGTCCCTCGAATTCCGATTGGCTGATAGGATTCTATCAGCCAATCGGAATTAAGGTAGGAAAATTCTGATTGGCTGATGGAATCAGCCAATCAGAATCAAGTTCAATCCGATTGGCTGATCGGATCAGCCAATCAGATTGAGCTCGCATTCTATTGGCTGTTCCGATCAGCCAATAGAATGCGAGCTCAATCTGATTGGCTGATCGGATCAGCCAATCGGATTGAACTTGATTCTGATTGGCTGATTCCATCAGCCAATCAGAATTTTCCTACCTTAATTCCGATTGGCTGATAGAATCCTATCAGCCAATCGGAATTTGAGTGACACCATCTTGGATGACGTCCCTTAAAGGAACCGTCATTCTTCAGTTGGACGTCGTCGGAAGAAGATTGATTGGGCTGGAGGTCTTCACGATGGAGCCGTTCCTCATCGGATGAAGATAGAAGATGCCGCTTGGATCAAGATGGTTGCTGGTCTGGATCGCCTCTTCTTCCCGGATAGGATGAAGACTTTAGAGCCTCTTCTGGACCTCTTCAGCCGCAGGATTATGGATCGCCAGCCCCCGCTTGGGTTGGATGAGGATATCGGAGCCAGGACCGATCGGTGATACCCGGCGAGGTGAAGATAAGGTAGGAAGATCTTCAGGGGCTTAGTGTTAGGTTTATTTAAGGGGGGTTTGGGTTAGATTAGGGGTATGTGTGTGGTGGGTTGTAATGTTGGGGGGGGGTATTGTATGTGTTTTTTTACAAGCAAAAGAGCTGAATTCTTTGGGGCATGCCCCGCAAAGGGCCCTGTTCAGGGCTGGTAAGGTAAAAGAGCTTTGAACTTTTGTAATTTAGAATAGGGTAGGGCATTTTTTTATTTTGGGGGGCTTTGCTATTTTATTAGGGGGCTTAGAGTAGGTGTAATTAGTTTAAAATTGTTGTAATATTTTTCTAATGTTTGTAAATATTTTTTTATTTTTTGTAACTTAGTTCTTTTTTATTTTTTGTACTTTAGTTAGTTTATTTAATTGTAGTTATTTGTAGGTATTCATTTATTGATAGTGTAGTGTTAGGTTTAATTGTAGGTAATTGTGGGTATTTAATTTAATTTATTTATTGATAGTGTAGTGTTAGGTTTAATTGTAACTTAGGTTAGGATTTTTTTACAGGTAGATTTGTAATTATTTTAACTAGGTAACTATTAAATAGTTCTTAACTATTTAATAGCTATTGTACCTGGTTAAAATAAATACAAAGTTGCCTGTAAAATAAATATAAATCCTAAAATAGCTATAATATAATTATAATTTATATTGTAGCTATATTAGGGTTTATTTTACAGGTAAGTATTTAGCTTTAAATAGGAATAATTTATTTAATAAGAGTTAATTTATTTCGTTAGATTTAAATTATATTTAACTTAGGGGGGTGTTAGGGTTAGGGTTAGACTTAGCTTTAGGGGTTAATACATTTATTACAGTAGCGGCGAGATTCGGTCGGCAGATTAGGGGTTAATAATTGAAGTTAGGTGTCAGCGATGTTAGGGAGGGCAGATTAGGGGTTAATACTATTTATTATAGGGTTATTGAGGCGGATTAGGGGTTAATAACTTTATTATAGTAGCGGTGCGGTCCGCTCGGCAGATTAGGGGTTAATAAGTGTAGGCAGGTGGAGGCGACGTTGAGGGGGGCAGATTAGGGGTTAATAAATATAATATAGGGGTCGGCGGTGTTAGGGGCAGCAGATTAGGGGTACATAGCTATAATGTAGGTGGCGGTTGTGTACGGAGCGGCAGATTAGGGGTTAATAATAATATGCAGGGGTCAGCAATAGCGGGGGCGGCAGATTAGGGGTTAATAAATATAATATAGGGGTCGGCGGTGTTAGGGGCAGCAGATTAGGGGTACATAGGGATAACGTAGTTGGCGGCAGTGTACGGAGCGGAAGATTAGGGGTTAAAAAATGTAAATATAGTGGCGGCGATGTGGGGGGACCTCAGTTTAGGGGTACATAGGTAGTTTATGTGTGTTAGTGTACTTTAGAGCACAGTAGTTAAGAGCTTTATAAACCGGCGTTAGCCCAGAAAGCTCTTAACTACTGACTTTTTTCTGCGGCTGGAGTTTTGTCGTTATATTTCTAACGCTCACTTCAGCCACGACTCTAAATACCGGCGTTAGGAAGATCCCATTGAAAAGATAGGATACGCAAATGACGTAAGGGGATCTGCGGTATGGAAAAGTCGCGGCTGGAAAGTGAGCGTTAGACCCTTTCCTGACTGACTCCAAATACCGGCGGTAGCCCAAAACCAGCGTTAGGAGCCTCTAACGCTGGTTTTCACGGCTACCGCCCAACTCTAAATCTAGGCCTTAGGTTTTATTTTTATTTCACAGGCAAGTTTATATTTATTTTAACTAGGTAGAATAGTTACTGAATAGTTATTAACTATTTACTAACTACCTAGCTAAAATAAATACAAATTTACCTGTAAAATAAAACCTAACCTGAGTTACACTAACACCTAACATTACACTAAAATTAAATAAAAAAAAAATTCATTAAATACAATTGACTAAATTACACAAAATAACAAACACTAAATTACACAAAAAAAAAAAGAAATTATCAGATATTTTAGCTAATTACACCTAATCTAATAGCCCCCAAATAAAAAAAAACCCTAGCCTAAACTAAACTACCAATAGCCCTTAAAAGGGCCTTTTGCGAGGCATTGCCCCAAAGAAATCAGCTTGTTTACCTGTAAAAAAAAATACAAACAACCCCCAACAGTAAAACCCACCACTCACACAACCAACTCCCCAAATAAAACTAAATAAAAAACCTAAGCTCCCTATTGCCTTGAAAAGGGCATTTGGATGGGCATTGCCCTTAAAAGGGCATTTAGCTCTTTTTCCGCCAAAAACCCTAATCTAAAAATAAAACCCACCCACTAAACCCTTAAAAAAACCTAACACTAATGCCCGAAGATCCACTTACAGTTTTTGAAGACCCAACATCCATCCTCAACGAAGCCTGCAGAAGTCCTCAACGAAGTGGCAGAAGTCTTCATCCATCCGGCGCGGAGCGGGTCCATCTTCAAGACATCCGGCGTGGAGCATCCTCTTCAATCAATGTCTTCTTCCAAATGAGGTTTCCCTTAAATGACGTCATCCAAGATGTCCCTTAGATTCCGATTGGCTGATAGATTTCTATCAGCCAATCGGAATTAAGGTTGAAAAAATCCTATTGGCTATTGCAATCAGCAATAGGATTGAGCTTTCATCCTATTGGCTGATCCAATCAGCCAATAGGATTGAGATTGCATTCTATTGGTTGATTGGAACAGCCAATAGAATGCGAGCTCAATCCTATTGGCTGATTGGATCAGTCAATTGGATTGAAGCTCAATCCTATTGGCTGATTGCATCAGCCAATAGGATTTTTTCACCATTAATTCCGATTGGCTGAAAGAATTCTATCAGCCAATCGGAATTCAAGGGATGTCATCTTGGATGACGTCATTTAAAGGAACCTTCATTGTTCAAGAAGACGTCGATTGAAGAGGATGCTCCGCGCCGGATGTCTTGAAGATGGACCCGCTCCGCATCGGATGGATGAAGATAGAAGATGCTGTCTGGATGAAGACTTCTGCCTGGTTGGATGAAGACTTCTGTCGCTTCGTTGAGGACTTCTGCCGGCTTCGTTGAGGATGGATGTCGGGTCTTCAAAAACTGTAAGTGGATTTTCGGGGGTTAGTGTTAGACTTTTCTCCAACATTGGTGTGTCCGGTCCACGGCGTCATCCTTACATGTGGGAATATCTCTTCCCCAGCAGGAAATGGCAAAGAGTCCCAGCAAAGCTGGCCATATAGTCCCTCCTAGGCTCTGCCCACTCCAGTCATTCTCTTTGCCGTTGCACAGGCAACATCTCCATGGAGATGGTTAAGAGTTTGTGGTGTTTAGATGTAGTTTTTTATTCTACTATCAAGAGTTTGTTATTTTAAAATAGTGCTGGTATGTACTATTTACTCTGAAACAGAAAAGGATGAAGAATTCTGTTTGTGAGAGGAAGATGATTTTAGCAGACAGTAACTAAAATCGATTGCTGTTTCCACATAGGACTGTTGAGATGAAGTAACTTCAGTTGGGGGAAACAGTTAGCAGACTTTTCTGCTTAAAGGGACACTGTACCTAAATTTTTTCTTTTGTATTTCAGATAGAGCATGCAATTTTAAGCAACTTTCTAATTTACTCCTATTATCAATTTTTATTCATTCTCTTGCTATCATTATTTGAAAAAGAAGGCATCTAAGCTTTTTTTTGGTTTCAGGACTCTGGACAGCACTTTTTTATTGGTGGATGAATTTATCCACCAATCAGCAAGGACAACCCAGGTTGTTCACCAAAAATGGGCCGGCATCTAAACTTATATTCTTGCATTTCAAATAAAGATACCAAGAGAATGAAGAAAATTTGATGATAGGAGTAAATTAGAAAGTTGCTTAAAATTTCATGCTCAATCTGAATCACGAAAGAAAATGTTTGGGTACAGTGTCCCTTTAAGGTATGACTAGCCATATTTCTAACAAGACTGTGTAATGCTGGAAGGCTGTCATTTCCCCTCATGGGGACCGGTAAGCCATTTTCTTAGTCTCAAACAGAATAAAGGGCTTAATATGGGCTATAAAACTGGTAGACACTTTTATGGGCTAAATCGATTGCTTTATTTGGACATTTTATACATGTTTATGCTGATAATTCACACTTATAAACTTGGGGAACGTTTTTTAACGTCAGGCACTATGTTAGACACCTATTCCAGTCAGGAAGGGCCTTCACAGTTGTAGGCTGAGCCTCATTTTCGCGCCATTACTGCGCAGTTGTTTTTGAGAGCAAGACATGCAGATGCATGTGTGAGGACCTGGGAGCAGTTGGAAAAGTTCCTAAAAGGCGTCATTTGGTATCGTATTCCCCTCTGGGCTTGGTAAAGTCTCAGCAAAGGCTGTAGCTGGGACTGTATAGGGGTTAAATCTGTAACCGGCTCGTTATTTTAAGGGTTAAAGCTCTGAAAATTGGTGTGCAATACTTTTAATGCTTTAAGACACTGTGGTGAAATTTTGGTAAATTTTGATCAATTCCTTCATATTTTTTCACATATTCAGTAATAAAGTGTGCTCTGTTTAAAATTTAAAGAGACAGTAACGGTTTTGTTTTAAAATGGTTTTTGTGCTTTATTGACAAGTTTAAGCCTGTTTAACATGTCTGTGCCTTCAGATAAGCTATGTTCTATATGTATGAAAGCCAATGTGTCTCCCCCTTCAAAATTGTGTGATAATTGTGCCATAGCGTCCAAACAAAGTAAGGACAGTACTGCCACAGATAATGAAATTGCGCAAGATAATTCCTCAGATGAAGGGAGTAGACATGGTTCTACATCATCTCCTTCTGTGTCTACGCCAGTTTTGCCCACGCAGGAGGCCCCTAGTACTTCTAGCGCGCCAATGCTTATTACCATGCAACAATTGACGGCTGTAATGGATAACTCCATAGCAAATATTTTATCCAAAATGCCTGCATATCAGAGAAAGCACGATTGCTCTGTTTTAAACACTGAAGAGCAGGAGGGCGCTGATGATAATTGTTCTGTCATACCCTCACACCAATCTGAAGGGGCAATGAGGGAGGTTTTGTCAGATGGGGAAATTTCAGATTCAGGAAAATTTTCCCAACAGGCTGAACCTAATGTTGTGACATTTAAATTTCAGTTAGAACATCTCCGCGCACTGCTTAAGGAGGTGTTATCTACTCTGGATGATTGTGACAACTTGGTCATTCCAGAAAAATTATGCAAGATGGACAAGTTCCTAGAGGTTCCGGTGCACCCTGACGCTTTTCCTATACCCAAGCGGGTGGCGGACATAGTGAATAAGGAGTGGGAGAAGCCCAGCATACCTTTTGTTCCCCCTCCTATATTTAAGAAATTATTTCTTATGGTCGACCCCAGAAAGGACTTATGGCAGACAGTCCCTAAGGTCGAGGGGGCAGTTTCTACTCTAAACAAGCGCACTACTATTCTTATCGAGGATAGTTGTGCTTTCACAGATCCTATGGATAAAAAATTGGAAGGTTTGCTTAAAAAGATTTTTGTACAGCAAGGTTACCTTCTACAACCCATTTCGTGCATTGTTCCTGTCACTACAGCAGCGTGGTTCTGTTTCAAGGAACTAGAAAAGTCGCTCAGTAGAGAGACTCCATATGAGGAGGTTATGGACAGAGTTCACGCACTTAAGTTGGCTAACTCTTTTATTTTAGATGCTGCTTTGCAATTAGCTAGATTAGCGGCGAAAAATTCAGGGTTTGCAATTGTGGCGCGCAGAGCGCTCTGGCTAAAGTCTTGGTCAGCGGATGTATCATCCAAGACAAAATTGCTTAACATCCCCTTCAAGGGTAAAACTCTCTTTGGACCAGAATTGAAAGAGATTATCTCAGACATCACTGGGGGAAAGGGTCACGCCCTCCCACAAGATCGGCCTTTCAAGGCCAAGAATAAGTCTAATTTTCGTTCCTTTCGTAATTTCAGGAACGGACTGGGCTCTAATTCTGCATCCACTAAGCAAGAGGGTAATACCTCACAGACCAAACCAGCCTGGAAACCGATGCAAGGCTGGAACAAGGGTAAGCAGGCCAAGAAGCCTGCCGCTGCTAACAAAACAGCATGAAGGAGTAGCCCCCGATCCGGGACCGGATCTAGTGGGGGGCAGACTCTCTCTCTTTGCTCAGGCTTGGGCAAGAGATGTTCAGGATCCCTGGATGCTAGAAATAGTTTCTCAGGGTTATCTTCTGGAATTCAAGGAACTACCCCCAAGGGGAAGGTTCCACATGTCTCACTTATCCTCAAACCAAATAAAGAGACAGGCGTTCTTACATTGTGTAGAAGACCTGTTAAAGATGGGAGTGATACACCCAGTTCCAATGACGGAACAAGGAATGGGATTTTACTCAAATCTGTTCGTAGTTCCCAAAAAAGAGGGAACCTTCAGACCAATTCTGGATTTAAAGATCCTAAACAAATTTCTCAGGGTACCATCGTTCAAAATGGAAACCATTCGAATGATTCTACCCACTATCCAGGAAGGTCAATTTATGACTACCGTGGATCTAAAGGATGCGTACCTACATATTCCTATCCACAAAGAACATCATCAGTTCCTAAGGTTCGCCTTTCTGGACAAACATTACCAGTTTGTGGCCCTCCCATTCGGATTAGCCACTGCTCCAAGGATTTTCACAAAGGTACTCGGGTCCCTTCTAGCGGTTCTAAGACCGAGGGGCATTGTAGTAGTACCATACTTGGACGACATTCTAATACAAGCATCGTCCCTTTCAAAATCAAAGGCTCATACAGACATCGTTCTGGCCTTTCTCAGATCTCACGGATGGAAGGTGAACATAGAAAAGAGTTCTCTGTCTCCGTCAACCAGAGTTCCCTTCTTGGGAACAATAATAGATTCCTTAGAAATGAAGATCTTTCTGACAGATGTCAGAAAGTCAAAACTTCTAAGCGCTTGTCAAGTTCTTCAGAAGACCAGAGATTCACTCCGTTGGTGGATATCCCTGGACCACCTATCCCAGGGAATGAGCTTCCGCAGACCAGAGTGGGTCATTGTCACGACCGACGCCAGTCTAGTGGGCTGGGGTGCGGTCTGGGAATCCCTGAAAGCTCAGGGACTATGGTCTCGGGAAGAGTCTCTTCTCCCGATAAACATTCTGGATCTAAGAGCGATATTCAATGCTCTCAGGGCTTGGCCTCAGCTTGCAAAGGCCAGATTCATAAGATTCCAATCAGACAACATGACGACTGTTGCGTATATCAATCATCAGGGGGGAACAAGGAGTTCCCTGGCGATGAAAGAAGTAACCAAAATAATACAATGGGCGGAGAATCACTCCTGCCATCTATCTGCGATCCACATCCCAGGTGTGGAAAACTGGGAAGCGGATTATCTGAGTCGTCAGACATTCCATCCGGGGGAGTGGGAACTCCACCCGGAGATTTTTGCCCAATTGACTCAATTATGGGGCATTCCAGACATGGATCTGATGGCGTTTCGTCAGAACTTCAAGGTTCCTTGCTACGGGTCCAGATCCAGGGATCCCAAGGCGACTCTAGTGGATGCACTAGTAGCGCCTTGGACCTTCAACCTAGCTTATGTGTTTCCACCGTTTCCTCTCATTCCCAGGCTGGTAGCCAGGATCAAACAGGAGAGGGCCTCGGTGATCTTGATAGCCCCTGCGTGGCCACGCAGGACTTGGTATGCAGACCTGGTGAATATGTCATCGGTTCCACCATGGAAGCTACCTTTGAGACAGGACCTTCTTGTTCAGGGTCCATTCGAACATCCAAATCTGGTCTCCCTCCAGCTGATGGCTTGGAGATTGAACGCTTGATTCTATCAAAGCGTGTGTTTTCAGATTCTGTGATTCAGGCCAGAAAACCGGTAACTAGAAAGTAACTAGAAAGATTTACCATAAGATATGGAAAAGATATATCTGCTGGTGTGAATCCAAGGGATTACCTTGGAATAAGATAAAAATTCCTAAGATTCTTTCCTTTCTGCAAGAAGGTTTGGATAAAGGATTATCTGCGAGTTCTCTAAAGGGACAGATTTCTGCTTTATCTGTCTTACTACACAAACGACTGGCAGCCATGCCAGATGTTCAAGCATTTGTTCAGGCTCTGGTTAGGATCAAGCCTGTTTACAGACCTTTGACTCCTCCCTGGAGTTTAAATTTAGTTCTTTCAGTTCTTCAAGGGGTTCCGTTTGAACCTCTACATTCCATAGATATTAAGTTGTTATCTTGGAAAGTTTTGTTTTTGGTTGCTATTTCTTCTGCTAGAAGAGTTTCAGAGTTATCTGCTCTGCAGTGTGCTCCGCCCTATCTGGTGTTCCATGCAGATAAGGTGGTTTTGCGTACTAAGCCTGGTTTTCTTCCAAAGGTTGTTTCTAACAAAAATATTAACCAGGAGATAGTTGTACCTTCTTTGTGTCCGAATCCAGTTTCAAAGAAGGAATGTTTGTTACACAATTTGGACGTAGTCCATGCTCTAAAATTCTATTTAGAAGCTACAAAAGATTTCAGACAAACATCTTCTCTGTTTGTCGTCTATTCTGGTAAAAGGAGAGGTCAAAAAGCGACTTATACCTCTCTTTCTTTTTGGCTTAAAAGCATCATCCGTTTGGCTTATGAGACTGCCGGACGGCAGCCTCCTGAAAGAATCACAGCTCACTCCACTAGGGCTGTGGCTTCCACATGGGCCTTCAAGAACGAGGCTTCTGTTGATCAGATATGTAAGGCAGCGACTTGGTCTTTACTGCACACTTTTGCCAAATTCTACAAATTTGATACTTTTGCTTCTTCGGAGGCTATTTTTGGGAGAAAGGTTTTGCAAGCCGTGGTGCCTTCCGTTTAGGTAACCTGATTTGCTCCCTCCCTTCATCCGTGTCCTAAAGCTTTGGTATTGGTTCCCACAAGTAAGCATGATGCCGTGGACCGGACACACCAATGTTGGAGAAAACAGAATTTATGCTTACCTGATAAATTACTTTCTCCAACGGTGTGTCCGGTCCACGGCCCGCCCTGGTTTTTTAATCAGGTCTGATGAATTATTTTCTCTAACTACAGTCACCACGGTACCATATGGTTTCTCCTATATTTTTCCTCCTGTCCGTCGGTCGAATGACTGGGGTGGGCGGAGCCTAGGAGGGACTATATGGCCAGCTTTGCTGGGACTCTTTGCCATTTCCTGTTGGGGAAGAGATATTCCCACAAGTAAGGATGACGCCGTGGACCGGACACACCGTTGGAGAAAGTAATTTATCAGGTAAGCATAAATTCTGTTTTTTAAGGGTTTATTGGGTGGGTTTTATTTTTAGATTAGGGTTTTGGGCGGAAAATGCAATGCCCATCCAAATGCCCATGCCCAATGCAATGCCCATCCAAATGCCCTTTTCAGGGCAATGGGGAGCTTAGGTTTTTTTAGATAGGATTTTATTTGGGGGGTTTGGTTGTGTGGGTGGTGGGTTTTACTGTTGGGGGTTGTTTATATTTTTTTTTTTAAAGGTAAAAGAGCTGATTTCTTTGGGGCAATGCCCTGCAAAAGGCCCTTTTAAGGGCTATTGGTAGTTTAGTTTAGGCTAGGATTTTTTTTATTTTGGGGGGGCTTTTTTATTTTGATAGGGCTATTAGATTAGGTGTAATTAATTTAAAGATCTGATAATTTCTTTTTTTATTTTGTGTAATTTACTGTTTGTTTTTTTGTAATTTAGCTAATTGTATTTAATTTATGTAATTTATTTAATTGTAGTGTAAGGTTAGGTGTTAGTGTAAGACAGGTTAGGTTAATAACTATTTACTAACTAGTCTACCTAGTTAAAATAAATATAAACTTTATCTGTGAAATAAAAATAAAACCTAAGCTAGATATAATGTAACTATTAGTTATATTGTAGCTAGCTTAGGGTTTATTTTACAGGTAAGTATTTAGTTTTAAATAGGTATTATTTAGTTATTAATAGTAGGTTTTATTTAGATTTATTTTAATTACATTAAAGTTAGCGGGTGTTAGGGTTAGACTTAGGGTTAGGTTTAGGGGTTAATAAATTTAGTATAGTGGCAGCAACGTTGGGGGTGGCAGATTAGGGGTTAATAAGTGTAGGTAGGTTGTGGCAACATTGGGGGCAAGAGATTATGGGTTAAAGGGACACTGAACTCAAAATTTTTCTTTTGTAATTCAGAAAGAGCATGCCATTTTAAGCAACTTTCTAATTTACTCCTATTATCAATTTTTCTTCGTTCTCTTGCTATCTTTATTTGAAAAAGAAGGCATCTAAGCTTTTTTTTGGGTTCAGTACTCTGGACAGCACTTTTTTATTGGTGGATGAATGTATCCACCAATCAGCAATGACAACCCAGGTTGTTCACCAAAAATGGGCCGGCATCTAAACTTACATTCTTGCATTTCAAATAAAGATACCAAGAGAATGAAATTTTTTTTATAATAGGAGTAAATTAGAAAGCTGCTTAAAATTTCATGCTCAATCTGAATCACAAAAGAAAAATTTTGGTTACAGTGACCCTTTAATAACATTATGTAGGTGTCGGCGATGTTTAGTAGGTTTTATTTAGATTTATTTTAATTACATTAAAGTTAGTTAGTGATAGGGTTAGGGGTTAATAAATTTAGTATAGTGGGGGCGACAGGTTAGGGGTTAATAAATGTAGGTAGGTGGCGGAGATGTTAGGGGTGGCAGATTAGGGGTTAATAATATTTAACCAGTGTTTGCGATGCAGGAGTGCGGCGGTTTAGGGGTTAATATGTTTATCTGAGTGGCGGTTATGTCCGGAGCGACAGATTAGGGGTTAATAATTTTATTTTAGTGTTTGCAATGTGGGAGGGCCTTGGTTTAGGGGTTAATAGGTAGTTTATGGGTGTTAGTGTACTTTTTAGCACTTTAGTTATGAGTTTTATGTTACAGCTTTGTAGCGTAAAACTCCTAACTACTGACTTTCAGTTTACGGTATGGATCTTGAAGTTTTAGGGTGTACCGCTCACTTTTTGGCCTCCCAGGCGCAAAGGAAGTTCCATTGAAAAAGGACTTTTTGAAAGCTGCGGTAGTTACGTTGCGTTCCGGCCAAAAAAGTGTGCGGTGCAGCTAAACCTGGAAGACTCCTAATACCCGCGGTAGTGAAAAAAAGCCTTAATGCTGCTTTTTCACTCATACCGTAAAACTCGTAATCTAGCCGCATGTCTACTAAGGAGGATATAAACTCTCCAATAAAAATGAACAAGAAAAATGCCTGAAGGAGCGCCTAAGTCTAGGCAAGGTCTATTAGTAAGATAGAAGTCTAAATACGGATTAAAAGGCTAAGTACAATAGTATTTAATATCACAAATTATAATAAAACATCAGTAATTGACATAAATATAATAAAACATCAATGAAACTACAAATTAATGCATGGATCCATGACTAAAAAGTTTATACAAAATATTTGTTACAATTTAGAAGTTATTAAAATCGGGGACAGAATGTCGACAGAGCTGTACAATAAACAATAAACAATATGTACTCTAAGGAATAAATGTATCCTAATATGTCCTGTGAATAATAGTAATGTAAAGGTACATCCGTCCAAATAATATCAATGAATACAATGTAGTGATGGAAAAAACAAATAATGAAAAGTTTATCAAATAGTTCATCAATCAAAAAGTTCCTCAAGTGTAAACAGTTCTCCTATAACATGATATATCCAAAGTGCGAGTGCAAAAAATAAAAAATGTTGTAAAAATAGTGAAAATTCTCCAATGGTGTTTAGTATATGTAGAACTGTAAAAAATCTCCAATGGTGTTGGTGTGTACAAAAGCAAAAATTAAAAAATACAAAAAAAATCACAAGAAGCAAAAACGGTGAATAAGATCAAAAAACAAAATATGTGTCCAAAAAGATTAATCTATTGTGTTGATATTAATCAAACAATAATAATAAAATATCCTTTTAGAAACAGAAGTGATCCAAATAAAAGTGATGAAGGTCTTCAAATCCTGTAAGTGAAAGGCAATAACATAGCACAGTATTGTTTTAAATAGAATAACAAATAATTGAAATAGAGCTCACCATATGTTTGCCAACACGTTTCGGCCCACTGTAGGGCCTTTTTTAAGACTAGAGTATGGTTGTGGTGAGTATGCTCTTAAATAGTAGTATGCTGGTTGGTTGCCCTTTAACCCGGATATAATTTGCCGGTATTTGTTAAATATTCTTTCATTATTGTAGATCAAAGATCCCTATACCAATTGGTACCCTAATAGTGTCTTATATAGATTGGTACCCAAGTTATATTATCAAAAGTTGTATCGTGTCATTCCATAATAGATTGTACCTATGTTCGTTAGTACTCTTATCATAACCAGAAGCGGTTAGTTTCGCCAAACCGGAAGTGGGTGTGATGCACGCTTCCGGTTACTGACCGGATGTGGATATGACGTATCTTTGTTTACCATTATTGGTATCCGGTTCAGGTACAAGGGGAATTTCAAATTATACTAATGATATTTAGAATGATGAGATAAAGGTTGTGTAGATCTATTAGGATTATAAACAAAACGGCAATATACTTGAAGGGGTAAGAGAAAGATCGTATAGATCTACTTAAATTATAACTGAAACGGATAATTGAAAGTAGGTTGAGAACTAGAAAAGGTATATTAGAAATTCTGTAGTAACATCAGAATTCTTTCGTATATGAATAATATATAAATCATATATAAATCAAATATCATGGGAAGGTTTCCTTTATGAGCAGTGAAATCATATACATGTCACAAAGTTAAAAAATTAGAAATGGTTACTGGAAGTGTGTGGTTGTGTATATATATTCCTAAGATTATACAACATATGACACAAAGTACCCATGATGGAGAATGTATCATCTTTCTATAGGCGATATCTATCGATTGATAATGTAGAACCCAGAAATATACTACTAATATTTTGGATAAAGAATAATAATAAATAAAAAAATAATAAGTTAAAAATAGAGATCATATAGATCTACTGTATATTGACTTCCAAGCAGCGGTCTTATCTAAAATATACATATAAGACTAAAAAACTAAAAAATATTGGGAAATATGTGATAGATGTGTTAATAAATTCAAATACTTTAGATTGAAATGAATCAATAAGGCAGTATACTTTGTCAACAATTAGACTTATACACATCTCACAGGGCAAAAGATGAATGACTGTTTATATGGTTTATATGGTTAACCTTCCATAAGGCTGTGATTGTATATCCTAACTTAGATGACACCAAATACCTATAGTGACTGACGTTTAACTGTACTATAGGTGATGTCAAACATGTAATGAAATGATATACTTCTTATGTACAATGAAATAGTGCAAATAATAAAAGGATATCATATAATATAATGCATATATAAGTATTTGAGAAGTTAAAATTACCAAATGGAAAGAACCGTCGAGAGACTCATTTTATATTTTGGGGCTAGCTAATACATAGGAAAAATAGATGAGTCTAATAAAAAAAATGACATTCATCAACTGTGGTTCGTTAAGATACATTTTTAACTATTTTTACAACATTTTTTATTTTTTGCACTCACACTTTGGATATATCATGTTATAGGAGAACTGTTTACACTTGAGGAACTTTTTGATTGAACTATTTGATGAACTTTTCATTATTTGTTTTTTCCATCACTACATTGTATTCATTGATATTATTTGGCCAGATGTACCTTTACATTACTATTATTCACATGACATATTAGGATACATTTATTCCTTAGAGTACATATTGTTTATTGTTTATTGTACAGCTCTGTCGACATTCTGTCCCCGATTTTAATAACTTCTAAATTGTAACAAATATTTTATATACACTTTTTAGTCATGGATCCATGCATTAATTTGTAGTTTAATTGATGTTTTATTATATTTATGTCAATTATTGATGTTTTATTATAATTTGTGATATTAAATACTATTGTACTTAGCCTTTTAATCCGTATTTAGACTTCTATCTTACTAATAGACCTTGCCTAGACTTAGGCGCTCCTTCAGGCATTTTTCTTGTTTATTTCACATATTTTGGGCAGCTAGGGGCCCATTCTGTTAAGGAGCTATAGGTCCCAATCAGCGCTGTTAGATATTTGGATATAAACTTTCCAAAAGAGGATGTTTAGATAGAAAAAAGCAGGGGACCAAAGACAGAGCCTTGTGGTATTCCTACTAAGAGACCCAGAGGATTAAAGGGTATGCTGTTAAAGGAAACTGTATGAAAAGAAAAGAAGAAAAACAGGAGAGGGCTGTGATGCAAAATTGATGTACAATTTGTAAGAGAAGAGGATGGTCAAATATGCTGAAACAGCAGAGAGATCCAGAAAAATGAGTAAGGAGTTGTGTCCCTTTGCTTTAGCTGATAGCAGATAATATGTTAATTTAGTGCGAACTGTTTCTGTTGAGTATTTAGGGAAAAATATGGATTGTAGGGGATCAAGTTAGGAGATAGCTGGGAGAAATTGAGTTAGGCAATTATAGTATAGTCCTTCTATTAATTTGGGGAAGCAAAGAGACAGGACGATAGTTAGAAGGGGTAGAGGGGTCAAGCAAGGGCTTTTTTAGAATTTGTGTGACTGACACTTGTTTGAATGTATTTGGAAATGTGCCAGTGGTGAGAGACTGGTTAAAGAGATGAGTTAGGGAAAAGATTATAGAAGCAGAGAGAGAGGGAAGTAATGAATAAAGAGGGTCAAGTAGATTGGTTGTGCGATGAACAGAAGATAGGAGGATGAAGACTTACAGGAGAAAGGTTTTGTTAATAGAAGGGATGAGTAAGGAGGGCAGGAATTGAGGGGTGTGAGGGAGATATGTCTTTTCTAATTGTGTAAATTTTACTTTTAAAGTGATCAGCAATAATCTAATGGTTGAAAACAGAGTAGAGGTTTCAGTTGAGCAGGTAGAAGTTTAGAGGCAGCACTGCAGGCATGTTAGGATTGCCAATGGGTATGTTAAAGTCATCTTAGATGAGAGAAGGTCACAATACAGGAAATGTGATGCAGGCTTCAAAATGGTCTAAAAATTGTGATGCTGGACCAATAGGCCTATAGATAACAACAACACGGAGAGCTACAAGGGAGAAAAGCTGAATAGTATGAACTTCAAAAGATGAGAAAGAAATAGAGGGGGTGAAGTAATGCAGGGGAAGGTACAGTATGGAGACAGAAGAATGCCTACTACACCTCCATATCCGTTTCCTGGCCTGGGTTTGTGACTAAAGTGTAGGCCACTATAGGACAACAGTTGTGTTAGAGGGGAAGAGCCAAACCTCTGTGAGGGCTAACTGGTTAATTGATTGTGAAATAAATAGGTCATGAATAGAAGTGAGCTTTGTTGCATACAGAACCTGTATTCCAAAGGGCACAAGACAATTGTGGAGTGTGTCAGTTGTGTTAGTGAGCAGAAAGAGACAGACTGGGACCAGGTAAGGCGAGACATCCCCAGCTCCAAAGAAAGAAGATGGTAAGAGAAAGAAGATAAGAGTATGCCTTATGTGAGTGTCTAAGCTTAGGGTCAGTGGAGCATGGTTGGCTGAGTGATCTAAGTGATCTAGTGCATGTGTGCTGTAGAGGGGAGATGATAGAAGAGAAGGTGAGATATTAATAGAGTGTTGCTGTGAAATGTGGAGCTGTAACTTTTACGCACAAGGGAGGATAAAGTAAATGCAGACAGGAGAAAAGTGTAGCATGTTTAAATGATGGGAAATTTAGGGAGATTAGAAATCTAAAAGTATAAAAATCAAATTCATGAAAAAACCATGAACCAGCAAATGTGCTTCTTAGGGCCTGATGATCTAAAGCTCTCTAATCTGGTGAGATTATCGAAAAAAGTATATTCAGTACTGCAATGTGCCACAGAGTGTTTTTAAAAGACAAATTCTAGCTTAAGAGCTGCTTATCTAGCTATGCAGGGCTCTGGGTGTGAAGGAGAGATACCTACAATACAATATAAGGTCTAAAAATCCTCCAAGGATTTGGCATGATTTCTCTCTCTCACCTAGATTACGAGTTTTGCACTAAACAGGGTGTGAAACTAACGCCAAAAAAGTTGCGTTATTTCACTCTTCATAGAGCTGCCATTACGAGTTACTGAAAAGCCTCTTTGTGCGTGCGATATGGTGGCGTTAACCTCCATACTGTACAAAATCCAAGGGCTAATTTGACTGCTTTGCACACTTTCCCCCATAGACATCGATGGGGAGAGAGTGTTAGAAAAAAACACCTGAAGTGCAGAATGAAAAATCTCCGTAACGCAACCCCATCAACGTCTATAGGGAAAAAAAAAGTTATGTTTAAACCTAACATCCTAACATAAACCCGAGTCTAAACACACCTAATCCGCCGCTCCCCGACATCGCCTACACTAATAAAAGCTATTAACCCCTATTCTGCTGCTCCCCGGCACTATAATAAAGTTATTAACCCCTATTCCTCCCCTTCGACATCGCTGACACTAATAAAAGCTATTAATCCCTGGACTTCCGGTGGGCGGGCTTGGAGATAGCAGCACTAGTACAGAGCTCCGTGCAACACTGATACTAAAAGTGGATTTTTTGCCCCAATTCTGCTGCCCGAGCCTATTTGCCCTTGACAGGTATCGTGTCTGGGCTACAGAGAGGCTGGCCATAACAACTGCCCCCACCGAAGTACAACATTTCACTATCTAAGGGACCCGGTGGCTGAAAGGTCCGTGCACGCGGCGGCCATATTGGCGCGCTACAAAGAAGGAGACAGTGTGAAGAGGCCCTGCTTGGTGAGGTGTATCCCCGAACTGACCTGCCAAACTACTGTGAGACTGACAGCTAGCCGCTACGAGTGGCCGAACTGTCGGATCGCCGCCAAGCCATCCGGTGACTGGTGAGGTTTTGCCGGACGACCACGTGGCCTGAAAACTGTGTGACTGCCCAGGGACCGCAAGCACGAACTGGCTGGCCGGGTGAGTGAGGACACAGCAGATTAAGCCACCAAGTATTTTACCGCACCGGAGCAGGATACAGAGCAGAAGCCCACCTACCGACTGGTACAGCCGTTCTCTCTCTAAGGCTGTGCTGGGAAAGCATAAATACTAAGGGCCTGGTTGCAACTGAGAGCTGAGGAACGCTGACTGGGGGCAGATGTCGGTAAGCCTGTGAGTTGATGCTCTCTTTATGTGGCGTCAACCTTAACCTTTACCTTTACATGAGGCCAATCTGGGAGGAGGTAGGTGGCAGAAAAAGAGCAATCAGTGTTAACGAAGACTGAATATTGCATTTGGTGACTCGCTGGGGGACCATATAATACCACATAACGACCCCCTGTAAAAGAACTGATAGATCCAATACTCAAGGGTGAATGAGCATAGGATCCCTGATATATCTGAGGGCCCCCATCTTGCATAACAGGGGAAGACTACCTGGCTCTATCTGAAACAGCTCCATGCAGTAAGCCGGTTTGAACAAGAGCTCCTGTTATGTATTTGACTCTTATGTGCATGTAAAGGGAGGACATCCTCTGATCTTTTGGAAAAGAACTGCGATAGCATTACAAGGGTTTTCTCATAACACAGCACAACCTGAGAGGCAACCGTTACATAGAGAAGGAACTTTTCACTATAGACTCTTTAATTCCTTCCACAGGGTGCACTGGTGCACTGAATCAGGATCTGGGAGGGGAAAGGCTCTCCAACTAATCCTTTTTCTTTTTTCCTCCTGCAGGCTCAGACATAGACATTTGCAAACTACTGATAGATGTTTATATTTTAACTGTACTGCAACTGTGCTATGGTATATTGTCCTGTTAACTGATAATATTACATATCAATGCTGAAAACCGCCAGACTTGTTATAGAATTGTGTGTTATAAATCAGAGCACTGGCTTAGAAGGGCTCACTAAATAACCTCTTTTTTCACAGCAGGTTCACTAATAGATGCTTGTAAAAAACTGGCAGATGTTTATGTCTCATTTGAGCTACAATTGAGCTTTGTGATATTGTAATGTTGACTGATAACTTTCTGTATATATACTGAGGTCTGCATGACTTGTCATAGAGAGAGAGTGAGCAATATAGTTGTTCTTTTTCTTTTCCTTTCTCTTTTTTCTTTTGTGTCAACTTTTTCAACCCTGAGAATTACCAGAGACTAGGAAATAAGTGGCTAGAAATTGTATGGAGAAATTCCTAATACCAAATAGCATGGCACATAGGAATAAGAATTCAGATCGCAGAAATAAAGTGGGATCTGATATGGGTACCCAGGCCTCAACCAGCGATGTTTTTCAGGATAATTATACCCTTGACCCCCATCCAATAGTCAAGCAAATATCTACCCTATTTTTACCAAAAATAGAGAACCTCCAGAAGGGGGTTGATACTCTTGCAGAAGAGGTTAAACAATTCTCGACTAGGGTATCAGAGGTTGAGAATAGGGTCTCTGATGTAGAAGACACACAAAATGTCCACTCAAGTAAAATAATGGAGTTAGAGAAGCATACCACAGTCCTTCAACAAAAGTTAGATGATCTAGAAAATAGATCCCGGCGGAATAGTGTTCGCCTGATAGGGTTGCCTGAATGTGTAAAAGCGAATGACATTTTGAAATTTGTTGAAACTACCCTCCCCCCTCTGCTAGGGATTCCCACATCTGCTTTAGTGCATAGTGTAGAGAGAGCGCACAGAGTGGGCCCTGAGAGGCCGGCCATGGATCGTAATGCGCAGGCGAGGCCTGTAATGATAAAATTTTTACACTTTCAAACTAAAATGGCTGTTCTCAGGGCGTATAGGAAAATGGATGAAGTGCTGTATGAAAATTCTAGGATCCTGTTGTTTCAGGATTATTCAGCAGACTTGGTAAAGAAGCGCAGGGAGTTCTCAACATTATGTTCCAGATTACACAGAGAGGGTAGGCAGGCATTCCTGCTCTTCCCTGCCAAATTAAAGATAATAACCCACAGAGGGCCTAAATTTTTTGAATCACCACAAGCTGCACAAGAGTACTTGGATGCTGAAGATGGCTCCAGGAGCCCTGTCCGTGCCAGGGGGGGGGGGGGGAGGGTTAAAGGAATCCTCTGTGAAGGGAATATATCTCTTAATATATCTCTTAAGGTCTGAAAATGTTATTGGCATATGCTAATAGGCAAAAAAGATTACTCCATTTGGAGAGTTCAGATAGCAGTACCTATATTTACGATATGGATCTTATAGGGTTGCTTTGGTTAGTAGTTATGGTTCAGACAGGACAAGTTGTGTTCAAAAGTTGTGTTCTGTTCAAATGTTTTACTCACTTGCTAACCTCTATTACAGATGGGGTGAATCAATGGAGGGGGAAAAATACATGCAATATGATGATAGGAAAATGTATTAACAACTTCTTTACATTCTCCTCCCTCTGGGTGCTAATGTTTATTATCTGTAATGTATGGAAAGGTGCTGTTCATAAGGGAGGAAAAGTACTCCTTAAATATGAGGGTTTTATGAATAGCAAAATTTGGTTTATAATATGTTATTTTTTGATGTTGCTCTTTGCAGGTTGTGCCTCGGCAGTAAGGATAACTGAGTTTCTTGGACATGATGAGCCGGTGTGGGAACTGGTAGGAAATATATATATATATATTTTTTTTTTTTTTTCTCTCTCCCTCTCTTCCTCTATTTGTAATACCCATGAACACACAGAGGTTCTTGAAAATCACTGACATTTAGTATTTACTCCTGGAATGTGGGGGGTATACACTCCCCGATAAAAAGAAAAACTATATTAACTCAACTTAGAAAGAAAGGGGCAGATATTGCGTTTATACAGGAGACGCACCTTACTGACTCAGAACACTTAAAATTAAAGACTGATTGGGTTGGGAGGGTGGAATTTGCCTCCTATAAATCGTCTAGTAGAGGGGTAGCTATTTTATTTGGGAAGAAGCTAGAGGTTGGGGTCGTGACAGTATTGACAGACACTGAAGGGCGATATGTTATAGCTCGGGTTACCATTGCCGGTAAAAAGTACACACTGTGTAATATATATGCTCCCAATAATAAGGACAAGACATTCTGGAACAAACTGATTGACTTACTAACCCCCTTTTTAGACACCCCTCTTATAATAGGAGGAGACTTCAACCTGGCCCCTAATCCTCATTGTGACAGGCTTAGGGATCCCACACGACACTTGGTCGGGGCACAACCGAAGATCAATACCAAATTTGAACTAAAAACATTCCAAACACTGGTGTCCTCTTTGGATGTTGTTGATATTTGGCGGAAGCTAAATCCAGATGGCAAAGACTTCACGTGTCTCTCCCGAGCCTCTCCTACTATGTCTCGCATAGATCTATTTCTGATTTCGAACTCCCTTATCCCCCAAACAGTAGATGTTAAGATCGGAGACATTGTGGTCTCTGACCATGCCCCTGTGGGTCTCTTCTTGGACACCTTGCCCAGATCCAGTAATCGCAGGGCTCTCAGATTCCCGCAATACTTGTTGACCTCTCAGGAGTTCCAACAATACCTAGAAAGCGCTTGGGATGACTACCAAGCCAATAACGCACAGCATGCATCGACCCCGGAGCTCTTTTGGCAAACAGCCAAGGTAGTTCTTGCGGGGGATATTTTGGCCTTCTTATCTCGCAGGAAGAAACTGCAAACAGAGAGATTAGAGAAATTGAGAGAGAAGTTGACAAACAACTATGGCCTGTACAGATCTGACATGACACTGACACACCACAGGCAATACATAGCCACTAAAAAAAGAATATGACACGATGCTGGCATACCAGGCCTCACAAACTCTCCTGCGAACTAGAGGCAAATATTATCGCTACGGCGATAAATCAGGCAGGCTGTTAGCCTCCCTGGTTAATCTAAAAACCTCCACCCGTTTTATTGCAGCCATCAAACACAAGGGCACTGTAATGAAAGATCCTGAAAGGATTGTGGAAGCCTTCGCTGCCTATTACTCTGAGCTCTACACTAGCAATCAGTGTGATTCAGAAGAAAAGAGGCGAGCATTTTGGAGCTCTATTGAACTCCCACAGATAACGGAGTCGCAACTGACCCAGTTAAATGCACCAATTACGAGGGAAGAAGTGGACAGGACGATTATGACCTTAAACTTGGGTAAAGCGGCAGGCCCGGATGGGCTGCCCATTGAGTTCTACAGGATGCTGAAAACTAGAGTAACACCAGTGCTCACTGACCTGTTTGCCAACTATTTCACAGAGGAAAACAGGCCGGCCACGACTTTCACAGCCGCTCATATTACTCTTATCCCCAAAACGGGCAAAGATGCCTTGCTTACTGAGTCTTATAGACCAATCTCATTACTGAACTCAGACTATAAGATCTTAACAAAACTACTAGCGGAGCGTCTTAAATTTGTGTTGCCGGACTTGATTCATGAAGACCAGACTGGTTTCATGATGGCAAGATCATCGGTAGTGAATGTACGCAGAATACTGCAGGTACTACATCATTTCTGGAATAGGAAAAATTCTAGAGAGGGGGATCAAATCCCGGAGGCCTTCCTGCTGTCATTAGACGCAGAGAAGGCCTGTGACAGGGTAGAATGGGGCCATTTATTCCATACACTGGCCAGCTTTAACTTTTCTGGGCCCTTTACGGCATTTGTCAAAAATTTGTACTCATCCCCCATAGCCAATATATGTTCTAATCATCTTTACTCATCAGACATCGCTCTGCAAAGAGGCACGAGACAGGGATGCCCCCTGTCTCCCTTACTGTTCAATCTGGCACTGGAGCCCCTGGCAGTTAAACTGCGTCAAATATTCCCGGGCATTGACATGGCCGGGCACCCCCAACATCTCGCATTGTATGCGGATGATATGTTGCTATTTGTTCAGGAACCAAAGACCCATATACCATCAATTGTGCAGACGCTGTCAGATTTTGGGGCGTTCGCGGGATACAAAGCCAACATGCAAAAGTCAGAAATTCTCTGGTTGCATAAGGGGGAGAACCAAGCCCATGACTACCCGTTTACGGTAGCAAACCAAATGATCACTTATTTAGGAATCCAGATCCATGTGAATACCAATAAGCTGTATGCAACTAATTTGACTCCTTTATGTGCAAAACTGTGTGGTCAGATGAGAAGTTGGAAATCTCTCCCGATTTCTCTGATGGGAAGGGTTAGCCTCCTGAAAATGGTTATCCTCCCACGGCTCTTATACCCTATGCTCATGCTACCGTTACTACTCTCCAAGGCGAATGTGAAAGAGTTAAACTCTGCAATGCGTTTCTTCTTGTGGCGAGGCGGTAGACCGCGCATTGCAACAGATAAACTAACCCTGAACTACCTACATGGGGGCTTGTCGCTGCCAGATTTCAAACTCTACAATTGGGCGGCCCTGATCCGCTTAGTTGTAGATTGGCAGGTGAGTTCGGCTCACTTTTATAGCGATAACCTGGAACGGGCGGCTCTAGGAGGTATAGCCTTGGCATACCTGCCTCACATGCCAAAACCAAAGATGGGAGGGACATTGGAGGGGAATTTTATATATCAGGACCCGCTAAGGGCCTGGCACCTAGCTCACAAATTTTTAGGCAAAACGAACCTAGGTTCTGCCTTTTTACCACTAAGTGGTAACCCAGATTTTCCTGCAGGTATGGATACGAAACCATTTCGCACTTGGGAGGCGCTTGGGTTGAAAACTGTGGGATCACTGGTGGACCCGCTACTGAAAACCATGAAATCCTTTGCGACGCTGCAGAGAGAATACAACTTGCCAAACAAGCATTTTTATGCATACCTGCAGGCACGTCATTATGTGGAGACTCTAACCAGAGATAAACTGGATTTTTGGGAAGGCTCACCATTCCGAGTATCACAAACTTTATTTAAGATGGGATGCTTCTCTTTATCAGGGATCTACCAAACTTTGATACAAAAAAGACTACAATTACTGCAACCAGAACTTTTACAGGGCTGGCAGAGGGAGGGATTTGGGGAGATCACGTGGGAAGTGGCCCGGAGAGGACTGGAGAAAACTAGAAAAGCCACATTGTCGGCAAATCTACGGGAGACACAAATTAGATTTTTGCATAGGGCATATATGACCCCTAAGTGCCTTGCCAAGTGGATTCCTGACTGGCCGAACAGATGTACCAAGTGTTCAATGGAGTCTCCGGACCTGTTGCACTGTATCTGGGATTGCCCCAGGATTAGACAGTTTTGGGAAAAACTACAATATTGGGTTAGGAAAAAGCTAGCCATAAATATTGACTTTACACCTCAGATGATATTGTTTTTGGACTGGGAACAACACCACAGGCAATTTGACTCTGAACTGACGCTACTGATATTATTAGCAAGAAAATGCATACTCAAACATTGGACAGTTGCCCAAACCCCCTCAATAGCTTACTTTCGAAATATGCTGAGAACCCAACTATTTACCGAACAAGTAGATGTCAGAATAGACGTGGGAAATAGGCTAAATCCATTTCTTCGGAAATGGCGTAGACTGATATTGACGTTCGAATTAGAAGTACAAAGACAAGTTCTGATCCCTTTCCGTAACACTATATAATTTCTGGAAGACTCTCTGAGAGGGGATTGGAGTCACCTAGATGACTAAAGTTTGGACATTGCAGGTTGACCCCTACGTTTGTCTCTTCCCTTGATACCTTTTCTTTCCTCTTTTTTTTTTTTTTTTCTTCCCTCACACCGGCTCATCGAGTGAGATGCAGGACATAGAATATCCTAGGCACTGAATAACTGTTGAATATAAGGGTGGGAGTAGTTTTCTGGGGTGGGGCACGATAGTGGGGAGAGAAGTGCTAATCTCCACATGGGCGGGGGGGCATGGGAGGGAGGAGGGGTAGGAGGGGGGGGAATGGGTAGAAAAGAGAAAAGTTTGAGAGCTGTATCCATGTGAAACCTTTATCATGTTGAAAGTCTACTTGGATTATAATATGGAATTAATGTTTCTAATCACGATATGTTGAGAAAGTAGGACCGAGAAGGTCACATACTGTAAATATACTATTGCACTGTCTTACTCTGTATAAAACACTCAACTGACTTTATACTGTAACATGGAGATATTTGTTTGTATTTACATGTATGCCGCTCTCTCAATAAAAAGATTTGAAAAAAAAAAAAAAAGCTATTAATCCCTAATCCACCGCTACCCAACATTGCTGCCACTATAATAAAGTTATTAACCCCTAAACCTCCGGCCTCCCACATCGCCGCCACTAAATAAACCTATTAACTCCTAAACCTCAGGCCGCCCACATCGCCACCACTAAACTAAATTTATTAACCCCTAAACCGCCGCCCCCCACATCGCAAAACACTTAAACTATTAACCCCTAAACTTAACACCCCCTAACTTTAAATTAAAATTAAAATATAACTATATTTAAATAAAAACTTACCTGTGAAATAAAAATAAACCTAACATTAAACTATAAATTAACCTAACATAACTATACTAATAAAACAAAAAAATACCAATTAAAAAATCTAGATTATAAATTTAAAAAAAACCTAACACTACAAAAAAAAATAAAAAATCTAAAATTACAAAAAATAATAAACACTAAATTACAAAAAATAAAAACCACTAAAATTACAAAAAATAATGAACGAAATTATCAAAAATAAAAACAATTACTTTATTATAGTAGCGGCGATGTGGGACGCCGGAGGTTTAGGGGTTAATAACTTTATTATAGTGGTGGCGATGTCGGGGAGCCGTGGATTAGGAGTTGATATATTTAAATACTGTTGGTGATGTGGGTGGGCAAGAGATTAGGGGTTATTAAGTTTATTTAATAGTTGCAATGTGGTGGGCAGCAGATTAGGGGTTAATAAGTTTCAAATTGTGTTTGCGATGGGTGTTCGTGTACTTTGTAACACTTTAGTTATGAGTTTTGTGAAACATTTTTGTTTTGCAAAATCCATAACTACTGCTCTCAGATGGCGGTATGAATCGTGTCAGTATAGGCTGTAACGCAAGCATTTTAGCCTTAACGCACAACATGTAATACCGGCTCTATTGAAATCCCACACGTCCTTTTTTTGGGTGCGGAATGGGCGTTGCGTTACAGGCTAAAATGTTTGCGGTATAGCTATACCGACACAATTCGTAATATGCGTTCCCATTTTTTCAGCGTTAAAAGCTGTACCTCAACACATGTAATCTAGCCATCTGTCCAGTTTTTGAGACTAATGTTCACCAAAGTGTAAAATAAATATTGTAATCTTGATGTCCCTTATTTAAATATTGTTTATGGATAAACATGTTTTATTGGTATATATAACTATTTATTTAACTTAATAGTAATAATAATCATAATATTTATTAGGAAAATCTCTCTAGCTGACCATATGATGCCACAATAAAGACTAGCTATTTGATGCTAACATAAACTAAGTAATCCTGTGTATAAATCACTATATAAAGTACTTGTTGTTCCAGTCTGAGAGACCGAACCTTATCACTTATTGCTTTGGATAAATTATGTTACTAATTATCCATAAAGAGTTTTAAGTATGAATAAAAACTCTTAAGGTACCTTGAAGAGTCAAAGGATGGTTTTGTCCTTCCTTGTGTTGTCATTTCCCAAATGCTGTTAGCCATTTCATTTCCAATTGATGTCAACACAAGTGTCAGTTCTAGAGGCCAGTCATCTAGGTCCAAGGAACGAACCCGGGACAGATGTGTTCCCAGGTTCCGGTGAATTCCTGAGCATTCAATGCAGATCAGAGCACCCAAATTCAGGCTGGCCCAGGTTGGGTCTAGCAAACACAAACACACATTAAATAACAAGCAAATATTTTTTTATTTTTTAAAAAATATCAATTTCCTGGTGAATTATAAAAACTAAAATTGAACATATAACAGATACCTATTCTTTCAGAGTACCATCATCACCTTCTTTTTTTTTAGATGCTTGGATCTCCATTTTTTCATTCTATTTCTTTAATTCAAAACACCTACTAAAGTTTTTTTTACCAGCTACCATAAATGGATTTTTTTTTTTAAATGCTTTTAAAGTATTGCTCTTAGGATGGCATATATCTTATTTTAAAAGTGAGCAAGGCATTGTTTAGTCTTAATTTACTAAAACACCCACAAAAAAGTGTTTTTCGGTTTTGACATGGAGGTGTTTACAGCCAATCACAAGTTGTTCTGCCCGCGTTACTGACAGATAGGAAAGTTCCCTCTCCTAGAACCCCGAGGGCTCTGAAGTACATATAATATATATATATATATATATATATATATATATACACATACACACACATATATACAGTATATAAACACATACATACATAACATATACATTTATATATATATATACTGTCCCTCTTTAATCAGGCAAATTACATCTTTTTTGAACAGTACATTATTACTCTTACAAAATTAATAATTGATATCTTACTTGGTGCACCACAGTCTACACAAAAAGAATTTCCTTTAGAATTCCGAATGGCTTGGATAGCTACTGCTTCACTTTGGCTGTCCATTCGTGCCTTAAACAATGTAAAAGAACATTAACATACAAAGTATCAATAGCAAAATACACAAATATTTACATACTTTCTCAAACAATGCCAGACGTAAAATCATAACAATTTAAAGCGAAAGTAAGGATTGACTGTTGAAACAAATAAAGGGCACTTTCATTCATGAAGTATAAGATACGTCATGTAGAAAGCTCCTTTATTTGATTCAATCGATTGCCGTTTTTAGCTCCTACAGCAGCCCATGGCTAAAAAATTTTTTGTCTAAGAGGTGATATTTTCACCTCTTAGCCAATAGCCATTTGGTAAATACGGCTTGGCGCCCATGGGAGCCGGATTTACCGCACTGCTATTGGCTATGGCTAAGAGGTGAAAACGTGTAAAGAAACTCCCATCATTATACAGCACAGCATATTCATCTGAGTGTACACACTCATCATATTTATACAGAGCAGTGCACATATCAGGGTATAGTGTATAGAAACTCCCATCATTACACAGCACAGCATATTCATCTGAGTGTACACACTCATCATATTTATACAGAGCAGTGTACTTATCAGGGTATAGTGTATAGAAACTCCCATCATTACACAGCACAGCATATTCATCTGAGTGTACACACTCATCATATTTATACAGAGCAGTGTACTTATCAGGGTATAGTGTATAGAAACTCCCATCATTATACAGCACAGCATATTCATCTGAGTGTACATACTCATCATATTTATACAGAGCAGTGTACTTATCAGGGTATAGTGTATAGAAACTCCCATCATTATACAGCACAGCATATTCATCTGAGTGTACACACTCATCATATTTATACAGAGCAGTGTACTTATCAGGGTATAGTGTATAGAAACTCCCATCATTATACAGCACAGCATATTCATCAGAGTATACATACTCATCATATTTATACAGAGCAGTGCACCTATCAGGGTATAGTGTATAGAAACTCCCATCATTATACAGCACAGCATATTCATCTGAGTGTACATACTCATCATATTTATACAGAGCAGTGCACATATCAGGGTATAGTGTATAGAAACTCCCATCATTATACAGCACAGCATATTCATCTGAGTGTACATACTCATCATATTTATACAGAGCAGTGCACATATCAGGGTATAGTGTAGAGAAACTCCCATCATTATACAGCACAGCATATTCATCTGAGTGTACATACTCATCATATTTATACAGAGCAGTGCACCTATCAGGGTATAGTGTATATAGAAACTCCCATCATTATACAGCACAGCATATTCATCTGAGTATACATACTCATCATATTTATACAGAGCAGTGCACATATCAGGGTATAGTGTATAGAAACTCCCATCATTATACAGCACAGCATATTCATCAGAGTGTACATACTCATCATATTTATACAGAGCAGTGAACATATCAGGGTATAGTGTATATAATAGAAACTCCCATCATTATACAGCACAGCATATACATCTGAGTGTACATACTCATCATATTTATACAGAGCAGTGCACCTATCAGGGTATAGTGTATATAGAAACTCCCATCATTATACAGCACAGTATATTCATCTGAGTGTACATACTCATCATATTTATACAGGGCAGTGCACATATCCGGGTAAAGAGTATAGAAACTCCTATCATTATACAGCACAGCATATTCATCTGAGTGTACATACTCATCATATTTATACAGGGCAGTGCACATATCCGGGTAAAGTGTATAGAAACTCCCATCATTATACAGCACAGTATATTCATCTGAGTGTACATACTCATCATATTTATACAGAGCAGTGCACCTATCAGGGTATAGTGTATAGAAACTCCTATCATTATACAGCACAGCATATTCATCTGAGTGTACATACTCATCATATTTATACAGAGCAGTGTACTCATCAGGGTATAGTGTATAGAAACTTCCATCATTATACAGCACAGCATATTCATCTGAGTGTACTTACTCATCATATTTATACAGAGCAGTGCACATATCAGGGTATAGTGTATAGAAACTCCTATCATTATACAGCACAGCATATTCATCTGAGTGTACATACTCATCATATTTATACAGAGCAGTGTACTCATCAGGGTATAGTGTATAGAAACTCCTATCATTATACAGCACAGCATATTCATCTGAGTGTACTTACTCATCATATTTATACAGAGCAGTGCACATATCAGGGTATAGTGTATAGAAACTCATATCATTACACAGCACAGTATGATCACTGCCAGTCTATAAATACTCAGTATAAAGTGCAGCAATCTCATTATCAGTGTGTATTGCTTATTACTGATTTACATTTAGGGAGCAAACATTTGGCGCCAGGGCCCTCTGTTGAGTAGAGCCGCTATTGAGCCCCATTACACTATGGACACATTTTTATGCTGTTAAGAAGACATTATAGTAATTGGTTTTCAGTTTATATTTTGGCCTATGGATGTTTATTTGCTATTTACAAATTCACACTTGTCCTCTAAACAAAGTGAGGCCTCCATTAACTTTATTATTATGTTTTAAATTAATTTGGTGTAGATAATTTTTTTACAACAGTCTCAACTATGTCTTAGTGAACTGGGATTTGTAGGAAAAGAAAATATCTTTTAATGTTAGTTTAAAACACTATCAAAAGTTTAGTAACTTGTACCTATAGATGTTAAAAAAACTAAAGTCCAAATTAAACTTCATGATTTAAATAGAGAATATAGTAAGAAACTTCCCAAATGACTTCCATTATCAAATTGTGCACATTACACACATTTAAGTACAAGCTCCTACTGAGCCTGAGCAAGAGCCAGGGTTCACAGTCTATACATATAGTATAGGAGTGTTTGATTGGCTGATGGCTGTCACATGAAAGAAGGGGAAGGGAATATTTAATTTTTTTTAGCGAAAAAAAAAGCTAATGCTCATTTAAAAATCAGAGCAATTACTATTGCATTATCTTTTATTATGCACTTGTTGCTTATGCAATTCTACTGTATTTAATCCAGCTGCCAATCTCCACCCACTGATGACATCACAATCTGGGCTGCATATGGTGTCCAATCACAAAAGGCTCACTAGTTGGATTCAAATTTACTATTCAGTAGAGTGCCTAGATTCAGTCCAGATCGTGATTTCATCAGTGGACGGAGCTTGGCAGCCATTTCAAAGTGGCCAGAAACAATATTAATTGTAAAATAATTTTTTTACCGTTCCTGCTGCGTGATATAGAAAGGGTGCAGGAGGCTATTTGCAGCTTAATCTAAGGTAAAACTTAAAGATGACTAAGGTGTAGACTGTCCCTTTAAACTTGTATGATTCAGATAGAGCATGTAACTTTAAGACACTTTTAAATTCACTTCTATTTTCAAATGTGCTTCATTCTCTCGTTATCCATTTTTGAAAAAGAATACGCACATATCCTACACTAGTGAGAGCTAGCTGCTGATTGGTGCCTGTACACATTTATGTCTTGTGATTGGCTAACTAGATGTGTTCAGCTAGCTGCCAGTAGTACAACGCTGTTCCTTCAGCAAAGGATAACAAGATAATGAAGCACATTTGATAATAAAAGTAAATTGGAAAGTTGTTTGAAATTATATGTTCTATCCAAATCATTCAATCATTTTTGGGGGTTTCCTGTCCCTTTTATACAAAAGTTTTAAATGTATTATATTTTTAGGCTTATATTGGTTATTATTATGAGATGTATATGGACACCCTTTAAATAGAATAATTATGTTGCAAAAGAAAAGAAAAAATGACTACATTAATTTATCTTTGTAATTCTATCAATTTTAATTTGGATGCAGCTTGGGGTCCCTTGCAGTGCACGCTTGCTCATGTAAGCCTGTAACTTATGACACACTAAGAGGTTGCAGAGATAAACCATTCCAGACTGAGTTGAGATGACTGACAAGCTGTGAGAGGCAGGGCTGCATTTAAATTTGCTTGTGCAATGTTAAAGGGACAGTCAAGTCAAAATTAAACTTTCATAATTCCGATAGGGCATGCAATTCTAAACAACTTTCAATTAAATTTTATCATCAAATTTGCTTTTTTCTCTTGGTATTCTTAGTTAAAAACTAAACCTAGGTAGGCTCATATGCTAATTTCTAAGCCGTTGAAGGTTGCTTCTTATTTCAGTGGATTTTGACAGTTTTTCACAGTTAGACAGCGCTAGTTCATATGTGCCATATGGATAACATTGTGCTCACTCCCGTGGAATTATTTATGAGTGATTGGCTAAAATGCAAGTCTGTCAAAAGAACAGAGATAAGGAGGGAAGTCTGCAGAGGCTTAGATTTAAGGTAATCACAGAGGTAAAAAGTATATTAATAGAACTGTGTTGATTATGCAAAATAGGAAAATGGGTAATAAAGGGATTATCTATCTTTTTAAATGCTAAAAAAATTCAAATAGACTGTCCCTTTAAATGGAAGCGGGGATGCTGCTTGCTTGCCCTAAATGCGGATGGACAGGTTCCCTGCCTAGAGACCTTAGCGATCCAGTCACTGAGTAGGAGTTAGCAACACTATTAAACATTAGTGGTGTTTGAACAGCAGCTCCCTTTTGCCGTTTGTTACGGTAATCACCAGTACATCTACTGAGCTGTTAAGATTTGGATAAATCAGAAAAAAATGGAATGGATTTTTTTTTAAATACTCTTCTTTTTTCTACAGTAAATGCTACAGGATTAAGTGTTACATTTTGAGTTACATGTCGCATAATAACTTATCAAGTTTGATTGATATTTTTCTTGTCCACTACCTAATAGATTTTACCATAGCTACATTTAGCCTACAATTATAGTGGTGCACTGTAAAAATAAATGTGTGACAACATTTATAGCCTAAATGACAGTAGCTTAAAGGGATACTAAACCCAATTTTTTTTTTCATGATTTAGATAGAGCATGCAATTTTAAGCAACTTTCTAATTTAATCCTATTATCTTTATTTGAAAATGAAAGACTGTATGGTTAGGAGTCGGCCCATTTTTGGTTCAGCACCTGGGTATAGCTTGCTGATTGGTTTGCTACATTTAGCCACCAATCAGCAAGCGCAACCCAGGTTCTGAACCAAAAATGGTACGACTCCTAAGCTTAAATTACTGCTTTTTCAAATAAAGGTAGCAAGAGAAGGAAGAAGAATTGATAATAGGAGTAAATTAGAAAGTTGCTTAAAATTGCATGCTCTATCTGAATCATGAAATAAAAAATCTGTGTTTAGTATCCCTTTAACTTATATCTTAGGAATGTAGTTATTTACATGAGGATTAAATAATACTGACAATTGTTATAATCAAACTTAAATTATATTATTAGATGATAGACAGACAAGATATCAGGGAATAGATAGTGTTACTGTAGTTATATTTACTTTTAGCTAAAGACGTGCAATTACTGACAAATCACATATACAATGCCCTCTTTTCTCCCTCCTTTTGCTTGACTTGGACATTATATTGGCTGCTTAACTGCAAGATCATTACAGCAAGAAAGTGTTGAAAAGATCAAACAAGTGAATTGCAAAACTGTTAAACTCCATTTTGGCATCTTTTTTATACAAAACCTATACACATACCTTGTTTTTGCTGCTTTCACAACACTGCAAACTAGCAAGGATCTGGCTTTCAATGGCATGAACCCAGGAATCCCGTTCTTCAAAGCTGCTGGTCTCAAAATGCCATGTCTGCCCGGTACTAGAGACAATGATGAATTCAAAGTTCTCTTCTAGTGAATAAAATGGGAATGATTAGGCACAAGCCAGCTATTTTATTATATAAAAATACAGTCATTGTATTTTACATTCCTAATGCCTGTTTGAAAAGGAATGCACAGAGTAGATTTGTTTGTTTTTTTATTTGCCTCAAAACAAAAACACAAAAGGCTAAATTACAAGTGAGGGGCAAACAGTTTTGTGCAATATAGCCCTTTGCCATTAAAGGGACATGAAACCCATTTTTTTTTCTTTCATGATTTAGATAGAGCATGTCATTTTAAACGACTTTCTAATTTACTTCTATTATCTAATTTGCTATCACTTGCTGAAAAGCATATCTAGATATGCTCAGTAGCTGCTGATTGGTTGCTGCACATAAAGGCCTTGTGTGATTGGCTCACACATGTACATTGCTATTTCTTCACCAAAGGATATTTAAAGAATTGAGCAAATTAGATAATAGAAGTAAATTGGAAAGTTGTTTAAAATTGCATGCCCTATCTGAATCATGAAAGTTTTATTTTGACTAGACTGTCCCTTTAAGCAGATAAAAATATGATAAAACATACTTATTTAATAAATATTTTAACTATGTATTAACTGTAAATATTTCACATTTGCTAATGCAAATATGCTGTGTTGTTTGCGCGATGGGTGTTTGTTTTTTTCAACAAATTTTTTTTCCATTGACTTCTATGGGGAATGCGAAAAAGCCATGGTGTTTGCGCAATCTCTGGTGTTATGTTTTTTCCCCCACTTTTTTCTCTATTGATCTCTATGGGGGAATACATGCACACATACATGAAAATTTAAGTTAGATTTTTTGCGCTATTCGGGTTTAAAGCTAGCGCAAAATATTTTTTTTGGGAACTCATATTACGAACGCAACCCGACAAGCGCAAAAATGAAAATACTAGTGGAAAAAAAAAAATACCACGCCACTTGTAATCTAGCCCAAAACGTGAGAGGAATACAATAGCTGATAATGGTCTGACTGCATGGATGATGAGATCAACATTATTATGGGCCAAGGAGAGGTTCTAGCATAGGTAACAGTATTAAACCTCTTGTTGGTCAATATGGGCTGCAATATATTACATAGCAACGTGTTTTATCCATGTCTGAACAATTTTTCCCTGTTAAAGGAAATGGCATTAAAAGGAAAAGTCAAGAAAGCATATTGCTAAAGACGTTGAGCAGAAAATTATAAAGTGAGCTAAGATGGGGGTTAGATGAGGTTGAGAATGCATTTAGAAACTAAAGCTGATATAGTATATAAAGAGGAACTGTGTCAGTAAGGTTAAGTAAAGAATTTTGAAGATTATTCTTTCAGATCTGGGAATTTTGTGAAAAACAATGCAGGACAATGCATGAGGTGAGTGGATAAAATGGTAGTTGAGTCTCACAGAGACAGAGGCAACTGCACTGTTGGTAGGAGACTGTAAAATGAAAGTAAATTGGTGTCTTTGTCTTATCAAGAAAAATCTTCTACAGGTGTTGCCCAAAGAGTTTTAGCATCATTTAGTGCTGATTGGTAATAAATGGTCAAGGGGAGGAGGCAGTGAACCATAACTTAAAGACAGGGTTCTTGATGGGATGGTAAGATTTTTAAGATATCAATAGTATGGGAGATTTAAACAATGGGTTTGTGCTATTATTGGAAACTTTGAAGATCTGTCTTTAAAATGTTAAACTTTACGTAATTGAAATCCACCTCAAAAGAAAAGTCAATAGTGAGGAAAGTGGAAGTGATGTCTGGGCGTGAAAGACAGATTTAGCTGCCGTCAGCTTAGAAATATTATTGTAATTTAAATGTGCTAATTAGCCTGTGCAGAGAAGAGGGGTAATAAATAACAAATTACCACTAATCACACAATTACATATTATTTATTTGCAGATTAAGGGTGTTCAGCTGTATCAAAGTCAGCTAAGATGTCTAGTTGCTCATATGGTCTATTAAATGGGCATGGAACTACCAGATTTTCAAGTATTTGGGCAGAAGTTATTAAAACCTTGGGTAAGTCAAGTCCTCATTAAGAGGCTGCAGGATAGTAAGCCATAAATGAGCTAAAATTTAACAAAACGTATGCTTCCTCAAATTCAAACAGTAATTCAAACAATTCAAACAAATAAAGTAATTCAAACAATTCAAACAAATAAAGTAATTCAAACAATTCAAACAAATAAAGTAATTCAAACAAATAAAGGGAAGGGTGAGTTTATAGAAATATATGTAAGAGAAAAGTTAGGAACTGTGGCACACTGAGGGCCTGATGATCAAAAGCTCGCTGGCATCGAAAGAAACCACTCAGAATGTGAGGGGTCTTTTTTATGCATTCTATTTAATGTAGCTGTCCCTCCTTCACATTCAGAACTCTGCATAAGAAGATGAACAGTTCTCAACCTAAAATGTGCCTTTCTAAAATTATTTGATGGACTTTGCTGTGCTGACAAGATTTCTTAGATAATCTCGGCAGACTAGAGAGCTTTAGAGAACTGGGTGCAGATTCTTTTTAGCTCTGAACAAAGTATATACTCCTTTTTCTATAAGCACAAATGCTATAGAATATGCATGTATACTACATTAAAGGCCTACAAGTTGACAGGTAGTTTTTCAGCTAACTTGCATATTGGCAAAACAATACCTGGGTTTTGGTATAGCCTATAAGGGGCCAGATTACAAGTGGTGCACTAATTAGAGCTTTTCCTCGCTTGTAACCCTCCCAGGAGTAAACTTTAAAAGTTCGGGTTAGCACACATATTTCAAATAGACTTCAATGGAGCGCGCAAACCTAACACTTATCGCCTGCACGCTAATTAGACAGAAGTTAAACCTACAGCTCTAACCCAAAGGTAGTTATGAATATTTCACATTTCAATGTTCTTCACATAGAAGAAAATTTTCTATTTATTTTTAAATATATATATATATATATATATATATATATATATATATATATATGACTTTTTGTATATGAATATTGATATATATATATATATATATATATAGGCATAGGTATATACATATATATATGGGAATATATACTTAAACTACATAGAACATTTTTCCTTATGTAAAGAACATTGGAATGTAAAATATTTGCAGTAGATACACACAGTAAAACACCATTATTAAATATTAAAATTGAATAAAAATTTTTTGTTTTTGTTTTCAGGTATTCGAGTGGAAAGGACTCCAAAGTATATATACATATGTATAATTATATATGTATTTATATGTGTATATATGTATGTATATACATATATACCCATATAAACAAAAATATACATGTATACACTTATATACATATGTACCATATCCATTATAGCCCTTTTCAGTCAAATACCTTGTCATATACCATATACATTTTATACCTTATAACTTTTAGAACAAAATATTTGATTATTAGTGTATATATGAGTGTAACACTTTATTTTGATGTTGTGTTCTTATTTAGCCCTGACCCTTTACGCAAGATCTTTAGTCGCGTTAACCAGATGAGTGCAAATTCTGGCCTAGATTTGGAGTTCGGCGGTAGCCGTCAAAACCAGCGTTAGAGGCTCCTAACGCTGGTTTTGGCCGCCCGCTGGTATTTGGAGTCAGTGATTAAAGGGTCTAACGCTCACTTTTCAGCCGCGACTTTTCCATACCGCAGATCCCCCTACGCCATTTGCGTAGCCTATCTTTTCAATGGGATCTTTCTAACGCTGGTATTTAGAGTCGTTTCTGAAGTGAGCGTTAGAGCTCTAACGACAAAATTCCAGCCGCCTGAAAATAGCAGGAGTTAAGAGCTTTCTGGCTAACGCCGGTTCATAAAGCTCTTAACTACTGTACCCTAAAGTACACTAACACCCATAAACTACCTATGTACCCCTAAACCGAGCTCCCCCCACATCGCCGCCACTCGATTAAAATTTTTAACCCCTAATCTGCCGACCGCCACCTACGTTATACTTATGTACCCCTAATCTGCTGCCCCTAACCCCGCCGACCCCTGTATTACATTTATTAACCCCTAACCTGCCCCCCACAACGTCGCCGCCAGCTACTTAAAATAATTAACCCCTAATCTTCCGACCGCAAAGCGCCGCCACCTACGTTATCCCTATGTACCCCTAATCTGCTACCCCTAACACCGCCGACCCCTATATTATATTTATTAACCCCTAATCTGCCCCCCACAACGTCGCCTCCACCTGCCTACACTTATTAACCCCTAATCTGCCGAGCGGACTGCACCGCTACTATAATAAAGTTATTAACCCCTAATCCGCCTCACTAACCCTATCATAAATAGTATTAACCCCTAATCTGCCCTCCCTAACATCGCCGACACCTACCTTCAATTATTAACCCCTAATCTTCCGATCGGAGCTCACCGCTATTCTAATAAATGGATTAACCCCTAAAGCTAAGTCTAACCCTAACACTAACACCCCCCTTAAGTTAAATATAATTTACATCTAACGAAATAAATTAACTCTTATTAAATAAATGATTCCTATTTAAAGCTAAATACTTACCTGTAAAATAAATCCTAATATAGCTACAATATAAATTATAATTATATTATAGCTATTTTAGGATTAATATTTATTTTACAGGCAACTTTGTAATTATTTTAACCAGGTACAATAGCTATTAAATAGTTAAGAACTATTTAATAGTTACCTAGTTAAAATAATAACAAATTTACCTGTAAAATAAATCCTAACCTAAGATATAATTAAACCTAACACTACCCTATCAATAAAATAATTAAATAAACTACCTACAATTACCTACAATTAACCTAACACTACACTATCAATAAATTAATTAAACACAATTCCTACAAATAAATACAATTAAATAAACTAGCTAAAGTACAAAAAATAAAAAAGAACTAAGTTACAGAAAATAAAAAAATATTTACAAACATAAGAAAAATATTACAACAATTTTAAACTAATTACACCTACTCTAAGCCCCCTAATAAAATAACAAAGCCCCCCAAAATAAAAAATTCCCTACCCTATTCTAAATTAAAAAAGTTACAAGCTCTTTTACCTTACCAGCCCTGAACAGGGCCCTTTGCGGGGCATGCCCCAAGAAGTTCAGCTCTTTTGCCTGTAAAAAAAAACATACAATACCCCCCCCCCCCCAACATTACAACCCACCACCCACATACCCCTAATCTAACCCACACCCCCCTTAAATAAACCTAACACTAATCCCCTGAAGATCTTCCTACCTTGTCTTCACCATCCAGGTATCACCGATCCGTCCTGGCTCCAAGATCTTCATCCAACCCAAGCGGGGGTTGGCGATCCATAATCCGGTGCTGAAGAGGTCCAGAAGAGGCTCCAAAGTCTTCCTCCTATCCGGCAAGAAGAGGACATCCGGACCGGCAAACATCTTCTCCAAGCGGCATCTTCGATCTTCTTCCATCCGGAGCGAAGCGGCAGGATCCTGAAGACCTCCAGCGCGGAACATCCATCCGGACCGACGACTGAACGACGAATGACTGTTCCTTTAAGGGACGTCATCCAAGATGGCGTCCCTCGAATTCCGATTGGCTGATAGGATTCTATCAGCCAATCGGAATTAAGGTAGGAATTTTCTGATTGGCTGATGGAATCAGCCAATCAGAATCTAGTTCAATCCGATTGGCCGATCCAATCAGCCAATCAGATTGAGCTCGCATTCTATTGGCTGATCGGAACAGCCAATAGAATGCGAGCTCAATCTGATTGGCTGATTGGATCAGCCAATCGGATTGAACTTGATTCTGATTGGCTGATTCCATCAGCCAATCAGAAAATTCCTACCTTAATTCCGATTGGCTGATAGAATCCTATCAGCCAATCGGAATTCGAGGGACGCCATCTTGGATGACGTCCCTTAAAGGAACAGTCATTCGTCGTTCAGTCGTCGGTCCGGATGGATGTTCCGCGCTGGAGGTCTTCAGGATCCTGCCGCTTCGCTCCGGATGGAAGACCATAGAAGATGCCGCCTGGATGATGACTTCAATCGGATGGAAGATTCTCTTCTGCCCCGCTTGGATGAAGACTTTGACCGGATCATGGACCTCTTCAGCCCCCGCTTGGGCTTGGATCAGGACATCGGAGGAGCTCTTCAGGACGGATCGGTGAACCTGGTATGGTGAAGACAAGGTAGGAAGATCTTCAGGGGCTTAGTGTTAGGTTTATTTAAGGGGGGTTTGGGTTAGATTAGGGGTATGTGGGTGGTGGGTTGTAATGTTGGGGGGGGGGGGTATTGTATTTATTCTTTTACAGGCAAAAGAGCTGAAATTCTTGGGGCATGCCCCGCAAAGGGCCCTGTTCAGGGCTGGTAAGGTAAAAGAGCTTGTAACTTTTTTAATTTAGAATAGGGTAGGGAATTTTTTATTTTGGGGGGCTTTGTTATTTTATTAGGGGGCTTAGAGTAGGTATAATTAGTTTAAAATTGTTGTAATATTTTTCTTATGTTTGTAAATATTTTTTTATTTTCTGTAACTTAGTTCTTTTTTATTTTTTGTACTTTAGCTAGTTTATTTAATTGTATTTATTTGTAGGAATTGTGTTTAATTAATTTATTGATAGTGTAGTGTTAGGTTTAATTGTAGGTAATTGTAGGTAGTTTATTTAATTATTTTATTGATAGGGTAGTGTTAGGTTTAATTATATCTTAGGTTAGGATTTATTTTACAGGTAACTTTGTTATTATTTTAACTAGGTAACTATTAAATAGTTCTTAACTATTTAATAGCTATTGTACCTGGTTAAAATAATTACAAAGTTGCCTGTAAAATAAATATTAATCCTAAAATAGCTATAATATAATTATAATTTATATTGTAGCTATATTAGGATTTATTTTACAGGTAAGTATTTAGCTTTAAATAGGAATCATTTATTTAATAAGAGTTAATTTATTTTGTTAGATAAAAATTATATTTAACTTAGGGGGGTGTTAGTGTTAGGGTTAGACTTAGCTTTAGGGGTTAATACATTTATTAGAATAGCGGTGAGCTCCGGTCGGCAGATTAGGGGTTAATAATTGAAGTTAGGTGTCGGCGATGTTAGGGAGGGCAGATTAGGGGTTAATACTATTTATGATAGGGTTAGTGAGGCGGGTTAGGGGTTCATAACTTTATTATAGTAGCGCTCAGGTCCGCTCGGCAGATTAGGAGTTAATAAGTGTAGGTAGGTGGCGGCGATGTTGGGAGCGGCAGATTAGGGGTTAATAAATATAATATAGGGGTCGGCGATGTTAGGGCAGCAGATTAGGGGTACATAGGGATAACGTAGGTTGCGGCGGTTTACGGAGCGGCAGATTAGGGGTTAAAAAAAATATGCAGGGGTCAGCGATAGCGGGGGCGGCAGATTAGGGGATAATAAGTGTAAGGTTAGGGGTGTTTAGACTCGGGGTACATGTTAGAGTGTTAGGTGCAGACGTAGGAAGTGTTCCCCCATAGGAAACAATGGGGCTGCGTTAGGAGCTGAACGCTGCTTTTTTGCAGGTGTTAGGTTTTTTTCAGCTCAAACAGCCCCATTGTTTCCTATGGGGGAATCGTGCACGAGCACGTTTTTGAGGCCGGCCGCGTCCGTAAGCAACTCTGGTATCGAGAGTTGCATTTGCGGTAAAAATGCTCTACGCTCCTTTTTTGGAGCCTAACGCAGCATTTGTTTGAACTCTCGATACCAGAGTTAATTTTATGGTGCGGCCAGAAAAAAGCCCGCGGAGCGTTAACAGCCCTTTTACCGCCGAACTCCAAATCTAGGCCTCTGTTTGCGCTTGTGCAGTTGCATTTAATTTCAACTTGTAATAAGTGCAAAATATACAGTGCACAATAAATAGACCTGGACTTTCTTTATAAAAACATGAACACACTAAAGCAAAAACAATATCCCAATGCCCTTGTTTACCTATTTTTGGTAGGGAGAACAAGGTATTTCATGAAGATTTTTCCAGCCTGTATTAGTTGCTCATACAAAACTGCATGCACGTTCCTGAGCCTACCTCAGTATGCGCTCAGAAAACCTCCTGCCTGGTGTATAAGTGTTATATCTTTCATGAAGATTTTTCCAGCCTGTATTAGTTGCTCATACAAAACTGCATGCACGTTCCTGAGCCTACCTCAGTATACGCTCAGAAAACCTCCTGCCTACACTTCAGAGAGCTGAGTGACGTTGAGGCACACTGATTATGTGGATATGGAAGAATGCTAAGTACTGGAGCCAGGTATAAGTCAGAGGGCCCAGGTCAGGATTTGTGTGATATACTGATATAACAATAGCTTCTTTCACATATAGATAATTTTTACCATGTTGATTTTAGATTCTGTATTGTTGCTAAATAGTTAGTGATTTTCAAATGTATTTTTCTTCTACTGTTTGTGAGTAAAGCACTTTGATATCTTACTGTAGGATTAAACAGGCTGCAGGTGGAGTCTTTTGCTTCATTAATGACCATCTTTGTAAGCTTTGGTTCACCATTGTGGATGTGGATCTCTCTCTTCCCTATTTTTTTTCTTCTCTCTATCTCTCTCTCTCTCCCCACCCTTTCTCTCTTTCCCTCTCTCTGTCCCCTTTTCTCTCTCTCTCTCGCTCTCTCTCTCTCTCTCTCTCTTTCTCTCTCATTTTTTCCCTCTCTCTCTCTCATTTTCTCTCTCTCTCTCACCTCTCTCTGTCTGCCCCTCTCTCTCCCCCTCTTTATCTCTCTCTTTCTCTCTCTCTTGCTTATCTCTCTCCCCTTTTCCTCTTTCTTTTCCCCCTTTCACTCTCTCCCATTTCCCTATTTCCCTCTCTCTCACCCTCTTTCCCTCTCTCTCTCCCCTTTTACTCTCCCCCATTTTTCATCCCTCTCTCTCTCTCTCTCTCTCTCTCTCTCTCTCTCTATCTCTATCTCTTTCCCCCTCTCTCTCTTGCCCTCTCTTTCTCTCTCCCTTTTCTAACTCCCCATTTCCCCGCTCTCTCTCTCCCTTCTTTTCCCCTTTCTCATCCCCCTTTTCCTCTAACTCCTCCCCTTTTCCTATCACTCCCCCTTTCCCTCCTACCTCTTTATCTCCCCCCTTCATATCTGTCTATTTCCATCTCTCCCCCCCTTTCCCTCTCTTTCTCTGTTGGTACCTTGAGATAAATAAGTTGCTTTCATGTTGCAGTTTGAGCACTCAGCCTCAAAAAGGTTTGCCATAACTGACCTAGAAGTATTTATACATACACTGTGATAAAAATACCCTTCTTTTTGGGATTTTTAACACACAGTCTTTTACAGTAGAACAGTACTCCACACACACTGAATTAGGTGTAATAGCATTTGCCTGTTTAGTCACAGACAATATGCAGAAATACCATTTTTAACATAAACAAAACAAAATAAATCCTTGCTCAACAGCACTTGCTAAACACAATAAAGAAGTCCTGACCAAAGGTGTTTGGCTCTTCCCAACAACTGTAAATTACAAACAATATCAGAACTTACAGGCCTAGAACTGTAGACAGCAATCCATCATCAGCAATTCTCTGCTTCATCCAAACTGAGGAGTGGAATATCAGCCCATAAAACACAATTAATAGCACATTTTTAATACCAACAACAACACTGCAAAATTTGTGGGGAAACATACTCCACTGTACATAATCCTATAAGCTCTGTCACAATATATATATATATATAAAGAAAGTGGAAGCACTTCTGGTATGCTAAAGGCGCCTCGACTGTAATGCCCTGGGTGCACTTCAAAGATAATGTACACTCCCGGTAATGGAAGTCCGATTTAAAATACATCATCATTGATCACATTCCTCCTCCTTCGCGAGGCCAAGATGCTACTTCAGAGAGAGTCTAGATGGATTTTTAACTTGGGGATCATGGCCCCCAGGTGACTCAATGTGCATCTTGATTGGCACTGTTGCATGTAGAGTTGTATCTAGATTGTGGTTGTATTTACAGCAGCTAGGTTTCACTGCATTTGCTTGTGTTTAGAATTAAGTTCTGTATTTGTATTAATTTTTATCATTTTTTAATCTATTGGTATAGTAACAAATACATCTTGGTCCTTTCATTCCCCTGATCCTTTTGTTAAAATTGAGGGTAAAATAAATATAACACTTATCCACCAGGGTTAAACGACTCATACTGCAGGCTCTATAGAAGCCTTAATTTGTGGCTACAGCTAAGGAGGATACGTACTAGGGGTATATGCTAGACAGTGGGGAGGCTACATATATTTACGTGTATATTCTTACCAGGCTCCTCCTAGATGTGTCAGTATAATGGTGACTATGTATACAATGTTTTTTCCATGCTTATAATAGTTATACAATCCAATTTTTGCCAAAAACTGTTCTTTATTAGTAGCGGTCATCTGCAGACTAGCAGACATTAAATACCCTGTCATATTTTGCATAGTAGTTTTTTCACTGTTCTAATATGCTTAGTAATCATGTATATGTGTATTTCTTTGAGAAACAGCACCTTTTTCATTGTTTTTAATTGCACACAACGTTCCCAACTGAGCGCCCAGTTGCCATGACGAAGCCATGTGGCACGAGGATCACGTGACGCCGACAACTTCTGGGATGCCGCAGTGGACGCCGTTATTGGTTGAAGATGTGAGGATATAAGTTGGTGAGTTATTGCATTATGTTTGTACTTGTCTTGAAAACAGAAGAAACCCCCAAAAGTCAATAAATAACGAAATTTATGCTTACCTGATAAATGTATTTATTTCTTGACACGGTGAGTCCACGGATCATCATCAATTACTGTTGGGAATATCACTCCTGGCCACAGGAGGAGGCAAAGAGCACCACAGCAAAGCTGTAAAATATCACTCCCCTACCCACAATCCCCTAGTCATTCGACCAAGGGGAAAGGAGAGAAAGGAAGTAACACAAGGTGCAGAGGTGCCTGAGAGTTATATACAGAATACAGGGCGGGCCGTGGACTCACCGTTTCAAGAAATAAATACATTTATCAGGTAAGCATAAATTTAGTTTTCTTTCTAATGACACAGTGAGTCCACGGAGCATCATCAATTACTGTTGGGAACCAATACCCAAGCCATATGATACAAATGATAAGGGAGAGACAAGACAGGAACCTAAACAGAAGGCACCACAGCTTGAAGAACCTTTCTCCCAAAAGAAACCTCAGCCGAGGCAAAAGTATCGAATTTTATAGAATTTGGAAAAAGTGTGCAAAGATGACCAAGTTGCAGCCTTGCAAATCTGTTCCACAGAAGCTTCATTTTTAAAGGACCAGGAAGAAGAAACAGCCCTTGTGGACTGAGCTGTGATTTTCTCAGGAGGTTGGTGTCCAGCAGTCTCATATGCCAAGCGAATAACGCTCTTCAGCCAAAGGGAAAGTAAAGTAGCCATAGCTTTCTGACCCTTGCGTTTCTCAGAAAAGCAAACAAACAATGCAGAAGAGTGACAAAAGTTCTTAGTTGCCTGCAAATAAAATTTTAGCGTTCGCACAACATCCAGATTATGCAACAAGCATTTTTGTGAGAAAAAGGATTAGGACACAAAGAAGGTACAACAATTTCATGATTAATATTCTTGACCGAAACAACCTTGGGCAGGAACTTGACCAAAACAACCTTGGGCAGGAAACCAAACAAAAGGGGAATCACACTGTAAAGCAGAGAGTTCAGAAACTCTCCGAGCAGAGGAAATAGCAACAAGAAACAAAACTTTCCAAGATAACATCTTAATATCGAAAGAATGCATAGGCTCAAACGGAGCCTGTTGTAAAACTTTAAGAACAAGATTAAGACTCCATGGAGGAGTAACAGGTTTAAACACAGGCCAAATTCTAACCAAGGCCTGACAAAACGATTGCACGTCTGGCACATCTGCCAAGCGCTTATGTAACAAAATAGACAATGCTGAAATCTGACCATTTAGAGTACTTGCCGACAAACCCTTCTCCAGACCATCCTGGAGAAAGGACAAAATCCTAGGATTCCTTACTTTACTCCAAGAGGTCAATTATCTATAAATGAGCCACTAGGGTATGCAACCAATGACTGTTTTTAATATAGCACTGTAAAGTGTAAACCTCTAAAAGGAATTAGAAAACCCACACTTTTTAGAATTAAATTTCAGGAAAATGGAACAAAATAAATACTGCAAAGTTCTTTGTCAATACATATCATTTAAATATTTTATATTACAATCTCAAAGCCCTTTTTGGACATACTACACTATAAATCTCCTTTTCTTTTTTTTGTAATTTTTTTTTCTCCCCTCCCACCCTATTCTTGTTTTTCTTGACTTTTTTTCATCGCCCCCGGGTGAAGTCCTAACTCCAAATAGAGAACTGAATTAATATATACATTTATACAATGGCATATATGGGCAAAATATCCCTAATTATTTGAAAAATAATTAACTTGCTCATTTAAAAGGACATTAAATGCTTTGAGATTGTAATATAAAATATTTAAACGATATGTATTGACAAAGAACTTTGCAGTATTTATTTTGTTCCCTTTTCCTGAAATTTAATTCTAAAATGTGTGGGTTTTCCAATTCCTTTTAGAGGTTTACACTTTACAGTGCTATATTAAAAACAGTCATTGGTTGCATACCCTAGTGGCTCATTTATAGATAATTGACCTCAGCAGAGAAGGAAACCTAGGTTACAACACAGCGGCACCCAGTGCATTATGGGCACAAAAACGCTAAACCTATTTCTTCACTATCTAAACAACTAATATATTTTAAAAAATACACCTCCATAGGATTATCAGGTTAATCTTTGTTTTGAATAAATCAGTCTGTTTAGCATTTATTTAGGACCAGATTTCAAGTGGAGCGCTAAATTAGGTCAAGCCCGCAAACGGGAAAATTTGACTTTGCCAGCGCGCAATAATTAATGTGCCTGCCTTCCAAATACCTGCCTTCCAAAATTATGTAGAAACATACGGCTAGATTACGAGTTTTTGTCGGTAATGGTGTGCGGTGTTAACAAGCATTTTTTTCTCACCGCTCACTTAAGACAACGCTGGTATTACAGGTTTTTTTAAACCCGGCGTTAGCCGCAAAAAAGTGAGCGGAGAGCAAAATTTAGCTCCCCATCTCACCTCAATACCAGCGTTGCTTACGGTAGCGGTGAGCTGGTAAAACGTGCTCGTGCACGATTTCCCCATAGGAATCAATGGGGGAGAATCGGCTGAAAAAAACCTAACACCTGCAAAAAATCAGCATTCAGCTTCTAACGCAGCCCCATTGATTCCTATGGGAAAAAACTTTTTATGTCTACACCTAACACCCTAACATGAACCCCGAGTCTAAACACCCCTAATCTTACACTTATTAACCCCTAATCTGACGACCCCGATATCGCTGACACCTGCATTTTATTATTAACCCCTAATCTGCCTCTCCGGACACCGCCACCACCTACATTATCCCTATGAACCCCTAATCTGCTGCACCCAATATCGCTGACACCTAACTACACTTATTAACGCCTAATCTGTCGTCAGCAATGTCGCCGCCACTATAATAAAGTTATTAACCCCTAAATCTAAGTCTAACCCTCACCCTAACACCCCCCTAACTTAAATATAATTTAAATACATCTAAATAAAATTACTATTATTAACTAAATTATTCCTATTTAAAACTAAATACTTACCTATAAAATAAACCCTAAGATAGCTACAATATAACTAATAGTTACATTGTAGCCATTTTAGGATTTATTTTTATTTTACAGGCAAATTTGTATTTATTTTAACTAGGTAGAATAGTTATTAAATAGTTATTAACTATTTGATAACTACCTAGTTAAAATAAGTACAAATTTACCTGTAAACTAAACCCTAACCTAAGTTACAATTACACCTAACACTACACTATAATTAAATTAATTACCTAAACTAACTACAATTAATTACAATTAAATTAAATTAACTAAAGTACAAAAAAAACAAACACTAAATTACAGAAATAATAAAATAATTACAAGATTTTTAAACTAATTACACCTAATCTAATCCCCCTAATAAAATAAAAATGCCCCCCAAAATAATAAAAAATCCATACCCTATAAATTACAAATAACCATTAAAAGGGCCTTTTGCGGGGCATTGCCCCAAAGTAATCAGCTCTTTTACCTGTAAAAAAAAAATACAATACCCCCAACATTAAAACCCACACACCCAACCCTACTCTAAAACCCACCCAATCCCCCCTTAATAAAACCTAACACTAACCCGTTGAAGATCACCCTACCTTGAGACGTCTTCACCCAACAGGGCAGAAGTGGTCCTCCAGAAGGCCAGAAGTCTTCATCCGATCTGGGCAGAAGAGGACCTCCAGATGGGCAGAAGTCTTCATCCAGATGGCATCTTCTATCTTCATCCATCCGAAGCGAAGCGGGTCCATCTTCAAGCCATCCGACGCGGAGCATCCTGTTCCATCCGACGACTAACACTAAATGACGGTACCTTTAAGTGACGTCATCCAAGATGGCGTCCCTTCAATTCCGATTGGCTGTTAGAATTCTAACAGCCAATCAGAATTAAGGTAGAAATAATCCTATTGGCTGATCCAATCAGCCAATAGGATTGAACTTCAATCCTATTGGCTGATTGCATCAGCCAATAGGATTTTTTTCTACCTTAATTCCGATTGGCTGATGCCGTCTGGAGGACCACTTCTGCCCAGTTGGGTGAAGACGTCTCAAGGTAGGGTGATCTTCAAGGGGTTAGTATTAGGTTTTATTAAGGGGGGATTGGGGTTTTTTTTAGAGTAGGGTTGGGTGTGTGGGTGGTGGGTTTTACTGTTGGGGGGGTATTGTATTTTTGTTTACAGGTAAAAGAGCTGATTACTTTGGGGCAATGCCCCGCAAAAGGCCCTTTTAAGGGCTATTTGTAATTTAGTATAGGGTATGGCTTTTTATTATTTTGGGGGGCTTTTTATTTTATTAGGGGGATTAGATTAGGTGTAATTAGTTTAAAATTCTTGTAATTATTTTATTATTTTCTGTAATTTAGTGTTTGTTTTTTTCGTACTTTAGTTTATTTAATTTAATTGTAATTAATTGTAGTTAATTTAGGTAATTTATTTAATTATAGTGTAGTGTTAGGTGTAATTGTAACTTATTAACAAAAGAAGGACAGAGAAAGTGAAGCATATTGGGCACACTTATAAGGGTCAAAACCAATACTATATTGCAGTGTGGTGTGTCGTGTATTAATTAAAACTTAACTTTTATATCAATTTGAATAAAAAATTGTGGAGATTTCCACCATTGAGTGTTTAAAAATATATTAAAATTGTGTCCGAGTGATACTCGGTACGCAAAGGCTCCTCTCAGGTGTGATACAGTGATCAGTCTGTATCGCACTGTCCTGTTGGGCTAGTTCAACAGAATCAATACTAATATCCTTAACTAAATATTATTCACACAAGATGTTTAGTACCATAACCATTAGTTATATTGTTAGATGATAACAAGTGATGATTGATCATTCAAATACTACTCCATTCCCATATGTTAGGAGTGTAATAACGATGTCAGTCTATTCAACCACTACTTGGATATATGTGGGAGTGTGTTATTATCACAACATGATTATTTACGGTTTTTATTTGTAAAAAGCGTTATTATTTCCAGTACAATTTTATTGGTAGGTATCTGTGACCTTGAAGTTGTAACACAGTTCACTGAATTCTATTTGTGTAGAGAATGACTTATAAAGAATACGTATATATCAGATTAACTTTCCCATAAAAATTCAGAGAAAAAAAAAATATCGCTAATGGAAGTGTGATTATTTTCATTCCCCGTGTTTTTTTGTGACACTGTTTGCACTTCTGTTTCTAATTAAATTCAAATAAATGTTTGTACAGATAGCGTATGATTCTAAGGTTATACAGAGTCAAGTGGCACTATACAGGCTTGTAGACAGCGATAGCCTGAATTGTGTGCAATTATATTATGAGGCTAAATAGCCAAAACCATTTAAATTCAAGCTATGAATATCGCTCTAGTAAGAAAGCGCTGTAGTTATACTAGACCATGAAATATTACCCAGAATCAATTGGTACTAAGATAATCTGTACCCTAGCGATAGCCTAAAGTTTGAGCAATGTGCTCCGATACAAGTAAGGCTAACTTGAACCTAAATCAATATTGTTTACAGGCTAGTACTCGCTATGGTGGATTACCAGTGATTTAAATTAAAGTTTTTAAGGTTAAAGATAAGGTGCCTAAAAGAGGCCAACAATTAATACTAAAGCCAACGGACTGGGTGAGAGGAGCAGTGCGAACGCCTGACGCGCGTTTCGCAACTGCTTTTTCAGAGGCGTCCGGCCCGACCGCCACACGCTACTTTTAAAGGATCATCAGCCAATCGCATGGCCGATTACATTCTTGCCAATGAATATCAACCTATCGGCTGCTCTCTAGCATCTTACAGTGTTACGATGACATAGTAGCGTCATCGTCAGCTGTGGCCTATAAGACGCGGGGGTGTGTCTGTTATCGTGGTCCAATAGATTTCTTGTGTGGTGTTTATGTTTTTATGACAGCTTGTCTTGACGTGCATTTAAGCGATCAACAGAAATTACAAATACTCCATATGTTTATTATTTAATACCGGGCAAGTATCAGAACATCTGTCCGTAATGGTTGACAATATATGTTGCTTGATGGCCAAAGCAGAGATCATGATATTTTCACACTCCCATTTTATCGCGGCTATTGCCTTACCCTTTCTACTGGATCTTATGATGGGATGTTTTTGTGTACTCATATCAGTGCTTTATTCATATACATTTAACGATCAACATTAATAACAGTTTTCTTATACATATGTGCAATTCTGATACATGACAGAGGGGCAATTCATCGTTATTATGACATCACTATTATTTCCACAATAGTTGTTATGTGGTTATGTTACGTTTCATTCTACATTAATTTTTTACAATATGTTTCCACTGCAAGGTTTGTGTTTGTCAGGATTTGACTTCTAAACTTTGCCTTTAAGTCAAATCTCCTCCCCATTCCTACACCCTATTTAAGATCATCACTTCCAGTGTTCATTGCTTGATTATTGGATCACTGAGGGAAGTACTGCTGCTCCCTGTATTTTCTATTATCCATTTAAAGCCTAAACTTTTCATTACCTTTTCAGTACTAATTCTACAAACCTTATACCTCCTCTATAGTGTGACATCTGAACAGTGTTTGGGAACTTATATGTTACATTTATTATTTCAACCTGTAACCTGATAAACCTTGGATTAGCAACAGCGCTGCAACTATCTCCGTGTACTTGTCGGAACTTGGTGACGTCACCTGCTCTTCACAGATCAGCTGGATGTACTACGCAGCTCCCGCTCTGCTCAGATCAGCTGTAGACTGCGCGCCCAAAGACCGATGCTTCCGTGTTTGCAAACACAAAGTTCTACTCGATCCTCCTCTACTCCATAAGGCACAGTAAGATAATATTTCAACTTTAAGGTATGACTGTATACTCATTGAACTTAGACTCAGCATATCGTTATGAAATCGAAGCGTAATATTATTCTTTCGAATATCACTTCTACTTTGATTGAATCATATTTATCCTGCTTGTTTCAAACTTCTAAAAAACGCTAACTTTATATATGAACTATATCTTGCTACAAGTGCATATCCACATCTTGATAATCAGTTATAAATATTTTACCAAGAATTACTATTTCATTATCTGTTGTTATTAAAGATAACATATGTTTGTTAAGACGTACAACTTGTGTTATTTCCACCATTTAAATCCATTTAGATTAATTGCTACCATTCTAAATCCTGACATCTAAGTTATGATATTGGGAGTTTATGGCAGCATACACTCAGTGAAGAAGTAACATTTATATTCTTAACTTTGTTTAAAGTGAATAACAGATTGTTACAGAATAATCAAGCCAAAAAATATATAGTGAAAATTTTTTTTTTTCACAATTATAGAATTGATTATGGATCCTATTGAAATATCCAATCAAATTACTACATTAAATCAGAAAGTTGAAATATTAGCTCAAGGATTAACTGAGCTAAAAAATGAAAATAGCACATTAAAAAGGGTAATAAATGAATTTATCACTCAAAAGACTAATGAAATGCCTGAACCTCAGGTAAATCCTCCCATTCCATTTTCTGGTGATCGTACCAAATTTAGAGAATTCAAAAACGCCTGTATTTTGCTATTTTCTCTTAAACCTAGAACCTATCGCACAGAAAAAATTAAAGTTTTCACAGCCATCTCTTATTTGTCTGGCGAACCCAGAGCATGGGCAGACAGGTTTTTGGAATCTGAAGATCCAATATTAAATTCATTGGAAGATTTCTTTCATACAATGGCTGTTTTATATGAGGATGTGAATAAACAACAGACAGCAGAGCAACGTTTAAGATCCCTACGACAGGGCAAACGAGCAGTGGAAGACTACATAGCAGACTTTCAGTTATGGGCCACTGACTCACAATGGAATTCAGTAAGCCTAAAAAAACAGTTTCGGTTGGGCTTATCTGAATATCTAAAAGATGAGCTATCAAGAGTTGATTTCCCTGAGACTCTAGAAGCTTTAATCAAAGTATGTATCACAATGGATAGGAGATACCGTGAAAGGAGATATGAAAAACTTCAACAAGAAGTTACCCCCAAAAAACCATATCAAACCTTTCCAGAAAAAGAAAAATATCATGCAGCACCTGTACCCATGGAAATAGGCACTATCAGAACTCCCCTCACTCAAGAAGAGAAACAAAGAAGACGCTTGGCGAATCTATGTTTATATTGTGCCAACAAAGACCATGAGGTGACCTCTTGTCCTATTCTATTACGCCAAAAGAAGGGTAAGTTGACAAATAACTGTCCTTCTGAATACACCAAAACATCCTCTCATCTATCCATTACCTTGTCATTACAGTGGGACCAACAACAAGTACAGAACGAAGCTATAATTGATCCTGGGGCTGATGGTGTCTTTATAGAAGATTCTGTTGTAAGGTTAAATAAAATTCCAATTATGCAGAAATCTGTTCCAGTTTTTGTGAGAGTCATAGATGGTTCACAGATTCTAAAAGGTCCTATTACACATCATACCATACCACTTTTAACCATAACACCTGATGGTCATAAAGAATATTTATCTTACGATATCATACCCAGTTCTATACACCCTATTATACTTGGTTTCCCATGGTTACAAAAACACAATCCATCAATTGATTGGTTAACAAACAACATCAGATGATAGATTCAATGTTTTCTTACAGCGCTGAAAGTGTGGACCTATAGCTCCTGTCTATAGTGGGTCCCCAGGTGCCCACTTTTAGAAAATATGTGTCAAAACGTGGTTTAGAAAGGAGCGCCAAATCTTGGCGAGGTCTGGTGCGGTATAGGTGTGAAAATATGGTATTCTGTCTGAGAAATTGTATAGCGCTATAGCTCAGCTACAATTATGGTAGTTGTGCTGTATAGATGTGTAGGTTTTGATATCTAGATATAAGATCTAAGAGTGGCACAGTTGATACATAAAAGCATTTAATACATATTAAACATATAAAACAAGGGTGTCATTTAAAATATATTTTAACAGAACGGCAAGAAATAATGTGTAAAAACACATAAACACATAAATATCTATAAAAACACGCGTGTTTTGCTTTTTAGCTGTATGTATAATGTCTCATAAAATTCGTCTCATATATAGTTGTGTTGGCATAAATCTGAAAATAATAAACAATAAAAAATAATAAAAAACAATGAAAAGTAAATAATGTCCAATAATCCCTTCTCAAAGTTAAGAGATATATAAAAAAAGGTTAAGTAGTGTCCAAAAATCCCTTCTCAAAGTTAAGAGATATAAATAGATTTTCACATGTGTATCCAAAAAATAAACTGTCCAAATTTAAGTGTTGTCCAAAAACGTGGTATAAATGAATAGTGCAAATCCAGCAGATTCAAAAGTTCTATTAAAAAAGCTTTGCAAAAAACATTTCAAAGAGACATTTAAAAAACATCAAAATGAAGGTAGAAAAAAAGGTCTATCAAAATATGGTGACAAAGAATAATCCGTGAAGTCAATCCAAAATAGTGATAAAAATAAGTCCAAAAAAGATGTAAAATATCCAAAAGATAAAAAACAAAAAATAAATGATTAGTATGTGCACAAACTAGTGAGAGTGATCCCAAAAAGGGGGCTTATGTGGAGGGGTTATGTTTCCATGTAGAAAAATTATTTGCTGTATAAAAATAAAAAATAGAAAATAAAAATAAGCAAAAATACAAAAATATAAATAAAAATAATCCTAGGGAATCTTCAAACCCTGAAAATAAAAGATAATAACAATAGTGTAATACTGTATTATAATTCAACAATCAAGGAATAAATAGCTCACCATAGCTCTGTCAACGCGTTTCGGCCCTCAAGAGAGGCCTTTATCAAGACTATAGTATGGTGTGGGTGAGCTGAGGACTTTATACCTTTCTCTAACCAATCAAATTGCATTGAAATTGCGCCAAATTTTTGCGCCAAAATTTCGCGCCAAAATTTCGCGCCAAAAATGTGGTACCGGAAGTGTTGAGCCGGAAGTGCTCATCTGAATAAAAAAAAAAAAAAAAAAAAAAAAAAAAAAAAAAAGTTCACATTTGTCTCTGTATCATTTAGATAAGGCTTTTATTTAGAGTTTGTCTATGTTTATGTTTATTAAACATTGTCTATGTTGTTCCTAATGTGTTTATTCGTGTTATGTGCCTTAGTAGTTAGCTGTGGGGTCAAATGTTATGGTTTGCCGGTGTTTTTTTTAACCGGAAATGGCCGCTGAGATGTAAACATCCGGTTAAGCTATATCGGATGTTATGGGTGAGGCGGAAGTGGTATTTACTCTGTACCAATCAGATCCGGAGGGGCAGAAAGCAGTTATCCCACATGTAGAGCCAGTTTTACAACTTGGCATGAAATATATGACAAAATACCGGTACGTTTCTGAGCCGGAAGTAGCCGGAAAAAGTAAGATACTTTAACATCCGGTAAGATTGAGCCGGATGTTGCACCTTACCGGTCATGGTTAAACCGGAAGTGGTGTGTATCCTAGCCTATTCAAACCCAATTCATCCTTCTACCCTACATCCAGCAAGGGCAACGCCATCGAAATCTTTGAGACGATGGTATGCAACGACTTGAAGAAAATCAGTCAGAATCAACTAATGAAACACAAACAAAATCTATCTAAGAGCCAGATGCTAACCATCAAAGCACTGGAAAAGAACAGAAACTTAGTGATCAAACCCGCCGACAAGGGGGGCGGCATAGTAGTCCTGGATAAAGAAGACTACTACACAGAATGCAGACGAATCTTGTCAGACACCAAGACCTACGAAATTATGAGGAACAACCCCACAGATGGTTTCAAGAAGGAAATGGACAGGATTCTAGGAGAGGCACATAACAACAAAATACTGAACCATAAAGAATTCAGATACATAAGCGTGGAGCATCCCATCACTCCCGTCTTCTACTACCTCCCGAAAATCCATAAGACCCTCCACAACCCTCCGGGAAGACCCATCATATCCGGCATAGGGTCTCTAACCAGTAATCTGTCTGAATATCTAGATAAGAACTTACAGAAATATGTGACACAACTACCATCGTACGTGAGAGATTCCACACAAATTCTGAACAGTCTGGAGAATACAGAATGGAAAGAGAACTACCTACTCGCCACCTGTGACGTCACCTCCCTATATACCTGCATACCACACAAAGGAGGTCGAGAAGCTGTAGAGTACTTTCTCAAGAAGGACCACACAGTGCCGGCACTACAGAAGACATTCATTCTGGAAGGGATTAACTATATTCTAACGCACAACTATTTCCACCACGATGGGAAATTTTATAGACAGCTGTGCGGCACCGCCATGGGGACTAGGTTCGCGCCGAGCTATGCGAACCTTTACATGGGCAAATGGGAACACATATTTTGGGAGTCGTGCCCAGCCGGCGCGGACCTAGTCTCCTACTACAGGTACATAGATGACATCCTCCTGATATGGAAAGGCTCCAAAGAAGATTTAGAACACACTATAAGGGTTATGAATAACAACACCAACAACCTGAAATTTACCTACGAGATCAGTGACAAGGAAATCACATTCCTCGATCTAAAAATTACCATCAAAAATGGGAAACTTCAGACTTCAACATTTTTTAAACCTGTGGATTGTAACAACTATGTCCACAGGGACAGCTGCCATCATTTCAAATGGAAGGAGAATATACCAAAGGGACAGTTACTAAGATTGAAAAAGAACTGTTCGGACCCCATTTTATGGGAAACCCAGGCGGAAGAACTGAAAAAAACGCTTTCTTGAGAGAGGATATGAAGAGGAAAAACTCCACAAAGATATAGAAGAAGTCAGGCAAAAGGATCGCAAGGAACTTCTCAAGTATAAAGACAAGAGAATTAGGAGAGACATGAACACCGACTCCATAGAGGTTGCCTTTATCACGCAGTACAGCGAAAACAGGAGAACCATCGAGAAAATAATAGAAAAGCACTGGCATCTACTGAAGGATGACGACACAATTGGCGAAACACTCATCAACAGACCGAAATTTATCTATAGAAAATCAGATAACCTTAAGAACATTCTATCTCCTAGCATTCCACGCCCAACAACACCTCAGACGAGAGATATATCCGGGAAACCCATAAAAGGTTTTTTCCCATGCCCGAGCTGCAAGGCGTGTAAGAGAGGCTTGAAAATCAAAAACTTTTCACCGCACAACTCCAGTATCAAACATGAAATAAAGGATCTGATCAGATGCAGCAGCAAGGGGGTAATTTACATAATACAATGCAAATGTGGACTACAATACGTCGGACAAACCTTGAGATGCCTAAAAGACAGAATACGGGAACATGTGCTACAGATTGAACATGGCAGCACAGACACCGCACTGTATAGACACTTTTCTATTAAACACAAAGGAAACATCAAGGATCTAAACTTCTATGGTATCCAGATAGTAAAGCCTAATTGGAGGGGAGGCAACTATGAAAAGAAGCTCCTAATCGCGGAATCCAGATGGATATTTGAGCTGGATTGTCTCTACCCGAAGGGTCTGAACAACAAGGAAGACCTCTCACATCTTTTAAGCTTGAAACACACATAAATTTGACTTCTGAATATCTATTCGGAAAACACTGCTGCCCTCATACAGAAGGAAAACAATAAAGAAAACATAACGAGGTCAATATATGACACGACAAGAACAAAATATATCTAATGAAGATGTCCTGCATAGATCCACACAAAGATCTATATTAGGATCTCTAAAGCCAATCTAATCATCTTTATTTTTATTGCTCTACTCAAATAGCCATAAGATGAGTTCCAACAAACCTTATTACACATACAGAGAGACTATAGAGATGCCAATAACATTAACAAGATATGATCCCCTAATATGTCAACAGCATATGAGATGCCAATAATATTAACAAGATATGATCCCATAATATGTCAACAGCATAAGAGACACTTGACTTAGCAACCTCTCCATCTGGGAAATATCTAACAGAATAAGTTAGAAAGTAACCGAAGCCTGACTCTTCATAAGAATATAAACACAATTTAAAATGTGTATAGAGGTAACATAATCCCAATACCAACAACATGATTACACCTCATAACAAATTTAAATTCACAATTCCCCAAAAGACAACTAATCAATTAGATCGATAAAAGTACCCATTGATCTCACAATCTACATAAATACATTCATATACTTGTATGAGACAAGTTTCCTTCATATCCACATCAGATTTAAAAAAACTCCTATCATAGTGCGCACATGGTTAACTAATTTTTATACCAGGCACATTTAGATAGAAAATAAGACTTCCAATACCCAATATTGCACATGACAAAAAGAGAATACAGGTTGATACAAATGTACTCCTTCTATAGATTTTCTAACCAATCATAGATGCATTGTAAAAAAGTTTTTCTTTATACTACATATCTTTTATATTTTTATCCTAAAAAGTTTTTTAGAAAGTTTCCAAAAGTTCCTTTAAGGTTTTTAGATCTCTATTTATTAGATTATGTATTTTTCGATATATATATATATTTTCCAATATATATAAACTGTGTATTTTACAATATACACTCTCTGTACCGTGATCCCTACATTGATTTTGTTCACTAGACAAATACCAAGGTTAACACTTTTTGTCCCTTTGAATTTGAATAGGCTAGGATACACACCACTTCCGGTTTAACCATGACCGGTAAGGTGCAACATCCGGCTCAATCTTACCGGATGTTAAAGTATCTTACTTTTTCCGGCTACTTCCGGCTCAGAAACGTACCGGTATTTTGTCATATATTTCATGCCAAGTTGTAAAACTGGCTCTACATGTGGGATAACTGCTTTCTGCCCCTCCGGATCTGATTGGTACAGAGTAAATACCACTTCCGCCTCACCCATAACATCCGATATAGCTTAACCGGATGTTTACATCTCAGCGGCCATTTCCGGTTAAAAAAAACACCGGCAAACCATAACATTTGACCCCACAGCTAACTACTAAGGCACATAACACGAATAAACACATTAGGAACAACATAGACAATGTTTAATAAACATAAACATAGACAAACTCTAAATAAAAGCCTTATCTAAATGATACAGAGACAAATGTGAACTTTTTTTTTTTTTTTTTTTTTTTTTTTTTTTTTTTTATTCAGATGAGCACTTCCGGCTCAACACTTCCGGTACCACATTTTTGGCGCGAAATTTTGGCGCGAAATTTTGGCGCAAAAATTTGGCGCAATTTCAATGCAATTTGATTGGTTAGAGAAAGGTATAAAGTCCTCAGCTCACCCACACCATACTATAGTCTTGATAAAGGCCTCTCTTGAGGGCCGAAACGCGTTGACAGAGCTATGGTGAGCTATTTATTCCTTGATTGTTGAATTATAATACAGTATTACACTATTGTTATTATCTTTTATTTTCAGGGTTTGAAGATTCCCTAGGATTATTTTTATTTATATTTTTGTATTTTTGCTTATTTTTATTTTCTATTTTTTATTTTTATACAGCAAATAATTTTTCTACATGGAAACATAACCCCTCCACATAAGCCCCCTTTTTGGGATCACTCTCACTAGTTTGTGCACATACTAATCATTTATTTTTTGTTTTTTATCTTTTGGATATTTTACATCTTTTTTGGACTTATTTTTATCACTATTTTGGATTGACTTCACGGATTATTCTTTGTCACCATATTTTGATAGACCTTTTTTTCTACCTTCATTTTGATGTTTTTTAAATGTCTCTTTGAAATGTTTTTTGCAAAGCTTTTTTAATAGAACTTTTGAATCTGCTGGATTTGCACTATTCATTTATACCACGTTTTTGGACAACACTTAAATTTGGACAGTTTATTTTTTGGATACACATGTGAAAATCTATTTATATCTCTTAACTTTGAGAAGGGATTTTTGGACACTACTTAACCTTTTTTTATATATCTCTTAACTTTGAGAAGGGATTATTGGACATTATTTACTTTTCATTGTTTTTTATTATTTTTTATTGTTTATTATTTTCAGATTTATGCCAACACAACTATATATGAGACGAATTTTATGAGACATTATACATACAGCTAAAAAGCAAAACACGCGTGTTTTTATAGATATTTATGTGTTTATGTGTTTTTACACATTATTTCTTGCCGTTCTGTTAAAATATATTTTAAATGACACCCTTGTTTTATATGTTTAATATGTATTAAATGCTTTTATGTATCAACTGTGCCACTCTTAGATCTTATATCTAGATATCAAAACCTACACATCTATACAGCACAACTACCATAATTGTAGCTGAGCTATAGCGCTATACAATTTCTCAGACAGAATACCATATTTTCACACCTATACCGCACCAGACCTCGCCAAGATTTGGCGCTCCTTTCTAAACCACGTTTTAACAAACAACATCACTTTTGATTCTAAATACTGTCAGAACACATGCTATCCCTATGTAACAATAGGACAGATCACTTCTAAACTACCTGAAGCATATAACGACTATAATGATGTATTCAATCTAAAGAATGCTGAGACACTCCCACCTCATAGGCATTTTGACTGTCCTATAGACACAAAACCTGGGGTTGAAGTACCTTCTGGAAAAATATTTCCTTTATCACATAAAGAATTAAAACATTTGAGAGATTACTTGGATGAAAATCTGAAAAAAGGTTTTATTTCACCATCATCATCCCCCATAGCTTCAGCAATATTTTTTGTAACTAACAAAGATGGCACCTTGAGGCCAATCATAGATTATCGTGCTTTGAACGCAGTTACTATTAAAAACAGATACCCTTTACCACTCATCCCAGAATTAATTGAGCGTCTCCAGGGCGCAACTATTTTCACGAAATTGGACTTAAAAGGAGCATACAATTTAATTCGGATGAGATCTGGGGATGAGTGGAAAACTGCGTTTAAGACAAGGTATGGTTTGTTTCAGTACAATGTCATGCCATTTGGCTTGACAAATGCTCCAGCAACTTTTCAATTTTTCATTAATGAAATTTTTAAAGAATTGATGGATGTTTGTGTAATAGTTTATCTTGACGACATACTAATATATTCAAAATCATTAGCTGAACACATGAAACATGTACGATGGGTCTTAGCAACATTAAGAGAACATAAACTCTATGCCAAAATGGAAAAATGTCATTTTCACAAAGACACAATAAAGTTCCTGGGATATATTATATCCCCAAGAGGAATTCAAATGGATCAAGAAAAATTAAGTACAATAGAAAATTGGCCCATACCTACTTCAATAAAATCTCTACAAAGATTTTTAGGGTTCACAAACTTTTACAGAAAATTCATCAACCATTTCTCCACAATTGTAGAACCTCTCACTCAACTTACAGGAAAGAAAAAATTTGATTGGGATCAAAAAGCTGACCAAGCATTTCATCGCTTAAAGAAAGAATTCACAACAGCACCCATCCTTCGATTGCCTGATCCTGAGATACCCTATGTTCTGGAAGTAGATGCCTCAAACGTAGGGATTGGTGCCATTCTTTCTCAGCAAAGAAAAGAGGATATTATACCTCATCCTATTGCCTATTACTCCCGGAGGTTAACCTCCGCTGAACAGAATTACTCCGTGGGTGATAAGGAATTATTGGCAATGAAATCCTCCATGGAACATTGGCGACACCTCCTTGAGGGAACCAGTGTACCATTTCAGGTGTACACCGACCACAGGAATTTACAATACCTCAAAAGAAATAAAACTTTGTCATCCAGACAAGTTTCACACTTACTTACATCCCTGGAACAAAAAACATTAGGGCAGATGCTCTGTCAAGGTCTTTTGAATTAAAGGAAGACAATGATACTTTATCACATATTATTCCTACTTCTAAAATAATTGGTTTCACAACCATAACAACTTCTGATTTGTATCAAGCTCAACAAGCAGATAGAGCAATTCCTCCTATCTGCATAACAGATTCAGAAACAGGTCTCTACATGCACAAAGACTTAATTTACGTACCCAACTCTCTAAGAAATCAGATTATACAGCAGCATCATGAAACCCCCCTAGCAGGTCATCCAGGTGTTGAAAAAACAACTGAATTAATTAAGCGAATGTATTGGTGGCCCCATTTGAAATGGGTTGTTCATGAATACATTTCTAATTGTCAGATCTGTGCAACCAAAAAGAAAGAACATCATAAACCCTATGGGTATCTCTCTCCACTACCCATTCCCCAAAACCCGTGGGATATAATATCTTTGGATTTTATTGTTGATTTACCAATGTCACATGGACATAATACTATAATGGTTGCAGTTGATCATTTCACCAGATTAGCACATTTTATTCCATTGAAAAGAACTCCCACTGCTTATACTACAGCTATTGCTTTTAAAAATCATGTCATAAAATTACATGGCTTACCTACATCTATAGTGTCGGATCGAGGAACACAGTTTACCTCAAAATTCTGGAGATATCTATGTAAAACTCTACAGATTACTTTAAAATTCACTACAGCTTTTCATCCACAATCTAATGGATTAACTGAACGTGTTAATCAAATTCTTGAACAATATCTCAGGTGTTTCATTTCATCTCACCAGGATGATTGGTTTGAATTATTGTCTAATGCAGAATTTGCGTATAATAACTCAGTGAACAGTTCAACCAAATTCTCTCCTTTTTTTGCAATTTACGGATATCATCCTCGCACATATCCGTCTTCTCTAAAATGTTCTGAATCTCCTTCTGTCTCCCAATATACTGACAGATTGAGGGAAGTCACTTCCAGTTTGCAAGAACATTTACTTAGTGCCAAAAACACTCAGAAGTATTACTTTGACAAAAAGAGGAAACAAGCTCCTGTATATAAAGTTGATGATCTAGTCTGGTTGTCAACCAAAAACATAAAGTTGCCGGTTCCTAGTAAAAAACTAGCAGACCAATTTATTGGACCATTTCCGATATCGAAAATAATAAACGAAAATGCTGTGACTTTACGCTTACCCTCTACAATGCATATCCATCCATCTTTTCATGTATCCCTTCTAAAACCCTATTTGGGAAAGGACTGTCCTCGCTTAAGTGACTTTCCAATCTCTATAACAGACCCTCTTGAATATGAGGTTGATGACATACTGGATTCTCGGAGACGTCACAGAACTCTAGAATATCTTGTTCACTGGAAGGGATATGATACTGATGAGAATTCCTGGATACCTGTTCGTGACTTACATGCTCCGGATTTGTTGTCTGCTTTCCATGCCGCTTATCCTTTAAAACCTGGGCCTAAGAAGCCTGGAGGGGGCTCTTGACAGGGGGGATCTGTCAGGATTTGACTTCTAAACTTTGCCTTTAAGTCAAATCTCCTCCCCATTCCTACACCCTATTTAAGATCATCACTTCCAGTGTTCATTGCTTGATTATTGGATCACTGAGGGAAGTACTGCTGCTCCCTGTATTTTCTATTATCCATTTAAAGCCTAAACTTTTCATTACCTTTTCAGTACTAATTCTACAAACCTTATACCTCCTCTATAGTGTGACATCTGAACAGTGTTTGGGAACTTATATGTTACATTTATTATTTCAACCTGTAACCTGATAAACCTTGGATTAGCAACAGCGCTGCAACTATCTCCGTGTACTTGTCGGAACTTGGTGACGTCACCCGCTCTTCACAGATCAGCTGGATGTACTACGCAGCTCCCGCTCTGCTCAGATCAGCTGTAGACTGCGCGCCCAAAGACCGATGCTTCCGTGTTTGCAAACACAAAGTTCTACTCGATCCTCCTCTACTCCATAAGGCACAGTAAGATAATATTTCAACTTTAAGGTATGATTGTATACTCAATGAACTTAGACTCAGCATATCGTTATGAAATCGAAGCGTAATATTATTCTTTCGAATATCACTTCTACTTTGATTGAATCATATTTATCCTGCTTGTTTCAAACTTCTAAAAAACGCTAACTTTATATATGAACTATATCTTGCTACAAGTGCATATCCACATCTTGATAATCAGTTATAAATATTTTACCAAGAATTACTATTTCATTATCTGTTGTTATTAAAGATAACATATGTTTGTTAAGACATACAACTTGTGTTATTTCCACCATTTAAATCCATTTAGATTAATTGCTACCATTCTAAATCCTGACATCTAAGTTATGATATTGGGAGTTTATGGCAGCATACACTCAGTGAAGAAGTAACATTTATATTCTTAACTTTGTTTAAAGTGAATAACAGATTGTTACAGTGTTAGTATCTTTAATGTTAGAAGGACATGAATTTACAATTTGATTCAATGTTTGTGTCTTTGTGTGTTCAAAGACATAATACTCATATAACATAATTTCTATGCTGATAGAGTATGTTATATCGTTATACATGAAATTCTCAAATTGTTGGAATATTCAATGTCTTATATAGTTCTTACTTATTATTAACAGATTACATTTTTAGATTATATATGGTTACGTATGATATCCTGATTTTTAAGGTTAAGAGTTAGGCCAACCCCATTTAGATATTCCATTAAATAATGTATATCAATCCATATCAAGCTGATTCTATAATTTCTTGATATTATTATTAGACTCCAATCAATGTTATGTATATTATTTGGACTGGGGTCCCATAGATATATCAGTGTGGTTAGATTATTAAGTCTTTCATTTATATCTTTATTTATGTTTTCATATGTTTATTTGATATGGTACAGGATGATCTTGTTTTGGCTTAATCCCCTTTTGGTACAAGAATGTAATTGTAAGGATTAATGTAGATATGCACTATATTGTATCATTTCGTTCAGACCATTGGGTTTCATGCTCTGTAACCAAAAGATCCACTTGGATTCAGCTCTTAAGAGGGCATTTTCCATATCACCTCCCCTGATACCCAAAGTGAGTCTTTGTAAGACCCAACATTTTAATTCTGGTTTACTGTCATGATAATCTAAAAAGTGTCTTGCAACAGATGTGAGGTTTTTTTTATCTTTCTCAAGATCTTTCTTGGCATTTTTTATATTTCCCAGATGTTCACCTAGTCTTCTTCTGAGTTCTCTAGTGGACATTCCCACGTATTTTTTGTTGCAGCTGCATTCCAAGCAATATATTACATTGTATGTTCTACAGTTGAATAAGCCATTAATTTTTTTCACACCTTCTGGGAAGATGGGCATTTCTTTGATGTTCTTCATATAAATACAAAATTTACATGCACCACATGGATAAGTGCCTGTTAGGCCATCCTTTCTAGTACTAGGTTTCCTTGCAAAATGACTCTTCATTACTTTGTCTCTGATTGTTGGAGCCTTTTTCCAACTGATGGCAACCTTATCTCCCACATTTTTGGCTAAATCTCCATCAGTATGTAATATGTGAACATGTTTGTTCAAAATTGTGGTTATTTCTTTATGGGCTACGTTGTATGTGCCTACAAAGCGGATTCTGGTATCTTTATTCTGTTTTTGTTTTGGAAATAGTAAGTCATTTCTATCCATATGTAGTGCTTTGTGATATGCTCTTTTGAGAATACTATTTGGGTATCCTCTACTTTCAATCTTGTTTTTAGATCTTTTGATTCTTTTTTAAAGGTATCAATTTCTGAGCAATTTCTACGTATTCGTAAGAATTCTCCATATGGAATAGCTTTTTTGGTAGAAGGGTGGTGTGCACTATCAAAAGATAATATAGAGTTTGTAGCTGTTTCCTTTCTGTGTATACCAGATTGTACATATCCAAACATATCTCTTGAGATAGTCAAGTCGAGGAATGTTACTGCCGTCTTACTGATTTCGAAGGTTAGTTTTAGATTGAGATCGTTACAGTTTAACTCTTGTATGAACTGTTTAAACCTTGATTCATCCCCTTTCCATAGAATGAATACATCATCTATGTACCTGAGCCATACCAGTATGTTGTCCATATATTTTCCCATTTTCTCTCCAAATACATGTTCTCGCTCCCACCATCCAATATATATGTTGGCATATGTTGGGGCACATGCAGTGCCCATGGCAGTGCCACGTATTTGGAGATAGAATTTATCGTTGAAGACGAAATAATTATGACTCAGGACAAATTTTAGGAGTTTCAATACAAATTCATTTTTGAGTGTGTTTGCACTTGGTTCCATTTCTAGGAAGTACCCTACTGCGTGACATCCCCATTTATGCTCTATCGACGTATATAGGGACTCGACATCGCATGTTGCAAGTAAAGTGTCAGAGTCAAGGGTCATGCCTTCAATTTTGTTCAGAATGTCCATGGTGTCCCTTGTATATGAGGGGAGAGAGAGTACTATGTCCCTAAGTCTTAGATCAATATATCGTGATGCCTGTTCACATAGGCTTCCAATGCCTGACACAATTGGTCTGCCTGGAGGTATTTTCTGATTTTTATGCACTTTTGGTAGCAAGTATAGCGTAGCTACTTTAGGGTTACTGACACTTAGGAATTTGTATTCTCTCTTGTCTATCAATTCGTCTTTTTTTGCTGTTTCAATTAAGGTGTTATAGTTTGCTAGGAATTCCTGTGTGGGATTTCCCCAAAGAGATTTATAGCAGCTTTTATCCCCTAGTTGTTTCTTTGCTTCAATCAGATATAATTCAGTAGGCCAAATAACAACATTTCCTTCCTTATCTGAAGATTTTATCACCACATCCTCCCATTTCTGAATATCTTTCAATGCGTTAGATTCCTTTTCACTGATATTTTTTGATTTTTCATCACGAAGTTTAAGGATATATCTAATCACTACCTTTTGATAGGTGTCTATTTCTGGAAACTGGCAGATTTGAGGCATATATGTGGATTTCTTGACTAATTTCATTCTCCAGTCATTACTGTTTGTATCTTCTATTTCATTATCCTCTAACAGAGATACCAGATCCATAATGGCTTGTGTGTCACAATCAGTATCTTCATGTTTAGCAAATATTTTATTTAGTGCCATCTTTCTGGTAAATAGTCTATGTTGTTAATCGGGGAGAAGGATAGGCCTTTTTTCAGAACGTTAATGTGATCTTGGGACAGTACTTTGTTGGACAGATTTATAATTTGTAGGTCCGTGGTCTTTACCATCTCTATCTCTTCGACCAATCCTCCTTGTTGCGGTCGTTCCCGTACCCCCATCTTGACCTGTACCTGAGGTTGCGCTCTGTTTTTCCCTCCCCTCCTTTTTCCTTTGTTTTTGGTTTTGTACTCTCTCGTTTTTTGACTCGGTCTGTGATAGTATGGCGAGTCTTTCATTGGCACTGGATACTAATAGCCTTCTGTTGGAAGTGCCCTCCTCCGCATCTTCAGCTGCTGATGATTCATACTCAGATGTAGAGATTTCATCTTTGTCTCCTTTAGGTGGTAGGAAATTTCTCCTCCGTCTTGGGTTCTGTTCGTCCCACGTAAAGACTCTCCCTTTCTCAAAGTATTTGATGTCCCTGCTTAGTTTGTCACATTTTGTTTTAATTATTTCTCTTTCTTTTGAGTCTAATTCATCCCTTAGGCTTTTATATGCAGCTTTAAAATTGTCTAGAGATTCAAATTTGGCTAATTTCGTTGTTATTTCAGATATTTCTGTGCCTAGTTCTTCAACAATTTCTGTTTCATAATCCGATAGTATGGCGACAAGTACTTCTGAGCAGGAAATTAGGGCTTGTTCCCATCTTCCCCTATAGCTTTCTATATGGAAGCTGAAAGATGGAAATAGCCTCACTCTTAAACCTCTAGGGATTATATGCTTGGCTAGGTACTTGTCGTATGCACTTTTATTCCACACAGAACGTGTGTGTTTTCTGAGCAGTTCACCTAATTCTTTCAGACCGGATTCCCAGTTATCAATTTCTGTAGGTTTATAACCTTCAGCTGATAGGTTGGCAAATGTTTTGTCTATGTTAACTTTGCGATCCTTTTCTCTCTTTAGAAAATCTTCCATTAAATTAATGGAAGCCATAATTCCCCCAGGAAATGACTACTGAATAGTCTAGGTTAAACTTGTATGTGGAGTCCCTATGACCTCTAGGGAAAGAGGGGGGGAGGTTTTGGGGTTTGTCCCTCGGAACCTATTGAAACAGAACCTGAGTGTTTACAGTAGGTAGTGCCTTATGCCAAATAATAAGAATTATTAACAAAAGAAGGACAGAGAAAGTGAAGCATATTGGGCACACTTATAAGGGTCAAAACCAATACAATATTGCAGTGTGGTGTGTCGTGTATTAATTAAAACTTAACTTTTATATGAATTTGAATAAAAAATTGTGGAGATACAGCTGACGATGACGCTACTATGTCATCGTAACACTGTAAGATGCTAGAGAGCAGCCGATAGGTTGATATTCATTGGCAAGAATGTAATCGGCCATGCGATTGGCTGATGATCCTTTAAAAGTAGCGTGTGGCGGTCGGGCCGGACGCCTCTGAAAAAGCAGTTGCGAAACACGCGTCAGGCGTTCGCACTGCTCCTCTCACCCAGTCCGTTGGGTTTAGTATTAATTGTTGGCCTCTTTTAGGCACCTTATCTTTAACCTTAAAAACTTTAATTTAAATCACTGGTAATCCACCATAGCGAGTACTAGCCTGTAAACAATATTGATTTAGGTTCAAGTTAGCCTTACTTGTATCGGAGCACATTGCTCAAACTTTAGGCTATCGCTAGGGTACAGATTATCTTAGTACCAATTGATTCTGGGTAATATTTCATGGTCTAGTATAACTACAGCGCTTTCTTACTAGAGCGATATTCATAGCTTGAATTTAAATGGTTTTGGCTATTTAGCCTCATAATATAATTGCACACAATTCAGGCTATCGCTGTCTACAAGCCTGTATAGTGCCACTTGACTCTGTATAACCTTAGAATCATACGCTATCTGTACAAACATTTATTTGAATTTAATTAGAAACAGAAGTGCAAACAGTGTCACAAAAAAACACGGGGAATGAAAATAATCACACTTCCATTAGCGATATTTTTTTTCTCTGAATTTTTATGGGAAAGTTAATCTGATATATACGTATTCTTTATAAGTCATTCTCTACACAAATAGAATTCAGTGAACTGTGTTACAACTTCAAGGTCACAGATACCTACCAATAAAATTGTACTGGAAATAATAACGCTTTTTACAAATAAAAACCGTAAATAATCATGTTGTGATAATAACACACTCCCACATATATCCAAGTAGTGGTTGAATAGACTGACATCGTTATTACACTCCTAACATATGGGAATGGAGTAGTATTTGAATGATCAATTATCACTTGTTATCATCTAACAATATAACTAATGGTTATGGTACTAAACATCTTGTGTGAATAATATTTAGTTAAGGTTATTAGTATTGATTCTGTTGAACTAGCCCAACAGGACAGTGCGATACAGACTGATCACTGTATCACACCTGAGAGGAGCCTTTGCGTACCGAGTATCACTCAGACACAATTTTAATATATTTTTAAACACTCAATGGTGGAAATCTCCACAATTTTTTATTCAAATTGATATAAAAGTTAAGTTTTAATTAATACACGACACACCACACTGCAATATAGTATTGGTTTTGACCCTTATAAGTGTGCCCAATATGCTTCACTTTCTCTGTCCTTCTTTTGTTAATAATTCTTATTATTTGGCATAAGGCACTACCTACTGTAAACACTCAGGTTCTGTTTCAATAGGTTCCAAGGGACAAACCCCAAAACCTCCCCCCCTCTTTTCCTAGAGGTCATAGGGACTCCACATACAAGTTTAACCTAGACTATTCAGTAGTCATTTCCTGGGGGAATTATGGCTTCCATTAATTTAATGGAAGATTTTCTAAAGAGAGAAAAGGATCGCAAAGTTAACATAGACAAAACATTTGCCAACCTATCAGCTGAAGGTTATAAACCTACAGAAATTGATAACTGGGAATCCGGTCTGAAAGAATTAGGTGAACTGCTCAGAAAACACACACGTTCTGTGTGGAATAAAAGTGCATACGACAAGTACCTAGCCAAGCATATAATCCCTAGAGGTTTAAGAGTGAGGCTATTTCCATCTTTCAGCTTCCATATAGAAAGCTATAGGGGAAGATGGGAACAAGCCCTAATTTCCTGCTCAGAAGTACTTGTCGCCATACTATCGGATTATGAAACAGAAATTGTTGAAGAACTAGGCACAGAAATATCTGAAATAACAACGAAATTAGACAAATTTGAATCTCTAGACAATTTTAAAGCTGCATATAAAAGCCTAAGGGATGAATTAGACTCAAAAGAAAGAGAAATAATTAAAACAAAATGTGACAAACTAAGCAGGGACATCAAAGACTTTGAGAAAGGGAGAGTCTTTACGTGGGACGAACAGAACCCAAGACGGAGGAGAAATTTCCTACCACCTAAAGGAGACAAAGATGAAATCTCTACATCTGAGTATGAATCATCAGCAGCTGAAGATGCGGAGGAGGGCACTTCCAACAGAAGGCTATTAGTATCCAGTGCCAACGAAAGACTCGCCATACTATCACAGACCGAGTCAAAAAACGAGACAAGTACAAAACCAAAAACAAAGGAAAAAGGAGGGGAGGGAAAAACAGAGCGCAACCTCAGGAACAGGTCAAGATGGGGGTACGGGAACGACCGCAACAAGGAGGATTGGTCGAAGAGACCGAGATGGTAAAGACCACGGACCTACAAATTATAAATCTGTCCAACAAAGTACTGTCCCAAGATCACATTAACGTTCTGAAAAAAGGCCTCTCCTTCTCCCAGATTAACAACATAGACTATTTCGAAATCATAAAAGATATACATCTTTTTACCAGAAAGATGGCACTAAATAAAATATTTGCCAAACATGAAGATACTGATTGTGACACACAAGCCATTATGGATCTGGTATCTCTGTTAGAGGATAATGAAATAGAAGATACAAACAGTAATGACTGGAGAAAGAAATTAGTCAAGAAATCCACATATATGCCTCAAATCTGCCAGTTTCCAGAAATAGACACCTATCAAAAGGTAGTGATTAGATATATCCTTAAACTTCGTGATGAAAAATCAAAAAATATCAGTGAAAAGGAATCTAACGCATTGAAAGATATTCAGAAATGGGAGGATGTGGTGATAAAATCTTCAGATAAGGGAGGAAATGTTGTTATTTGGCCTACTGAATTATATCTGATTGAAGCAAAGAAACAACTAGGGGATAAAAGCTGCTATAAATCTCTTTGGGGAAATCCCACACAGGAATTCCTAGCAAACTATAACACCTTAATTGAAACAGCAAAAAAAGACGAATTGATAGACAAGAGAGAATACAAATTCCTAAGTGTCAGTAACCCTAAAGTAGCTACGCTATACTTGCTACCAAAAGTGCATAAAAATCAGAAAATACCTCCAGGCAGACCAATTGTGTCAGGCATTGGAAGCCTATGTGAACAGGCATCACGATATATTGATCTAAGACTTAGGGACATAGTACTCTCTCTCCCCTCATATACAAGGGACACCATGGACATTCTGAACAAAATTGAAGGCATGACCCTTGACTCTGACACTCTACTTGCAACATGCGATGTCGAGTCCCAATATACGTTGATAGAGCATAAATGGGGATGTCACGCAGTAGGGTACTTCCTAGAAATTGAACCAAGGGCAAACACACTCAAAAATGAATTTGTATTGAAACTCCTAAAATTTGTCCTGAGTCATAACTATTTCGTCTTCAACGATAAATTCTATCTCCAAATACGTGGCACTGCCATGGGCACTGCATGTGCCCCAACATATGCCAAAATATATCTTGGATGGTGGGAGCGAGAACACGTATTTGGAGAGAAAATGGAAAAATATATGGACAACATACTGGTATGGCTCAGGTACATGGATGATGTATTCATTCTATGGAAAGGGGATGAATCAAGGTTTAAACAGTTCATACAAGAGTTAAACTGTAACGATCTCAATCTAAAACTAACCTTCGAAATCAGTAAGACGGCAGTAACATTCCTCGACTTGACTATCTCAAGAGATATGTTTGGATATGTACAATCTGGTATACACAGAAAGGAAACAGCTACAAACTCTATATTATCTTTTGATAGTGCACACCACCCTTCTACCAAAAAAGCTATTCCATATGGAGAATTCTTACGAATACGTAGAAATTGCTCAGAAATTGATACCTTTAAAAAAGAATCAAAAGATCTAAAAACAAGATTGAAAAGTAGAGGATACCCAAATAGTATTCTCAAAAGAGCATATCACAAAGCACTACATATGGATAGAAATGACTTACTATTTCCAAAACAAAAACAGAATAAAGATACCAGAATCCGTTTTGTAGGCACATACAACGTAGCCCATAAAGAAATAACCACAATTTTGAACAAACATGTTCACATATTACATACTGATGGAGATTTAGCCAAAAATGTGGGAGATAAGGTTGCCATCAGTTGGAAAAAGGCTCCAACAATCAGAGACAAAGTAATGAAGAGTCATTTTGCAAGGAAACCTAGTACTAGAAAGGATGGCCTAACAGGCACTTATCCATGTGGTGCATGTAAATTTTGTATTTATATGAAGAACATCAAAGAAATGCCCATCTTCCCAGAAGGTGTGAAAAAAATTAATGGCTTATTCAACTGTAGAACATACAATGTAATATATTGCTTGGAATGCAGCTGCAACAAAAAATACGTGGGAATGTCCACTAGAGAACTCAGAAGAAGACTAGGTGAACATCTGGGAAATATAAAAAATGCCAAGAAAGATCTTGAGAAAGATAAAAAAACTCACATCTGTTGCAAGACACTTTTTAGATTATTATGACAGTAAACCAGAATTAAAATGTTGGGTCTTACAAAGACTCACTTTGGGTATCAGGGGAGGTGATATGGAAAATACCCTCTTAAGAGCTGAATCCAAGTGGATCTTTTGGTTACAGAGCATGAAACCCAATGGTCTGAACGAAATGATACAATATAGTGCATATCTACATTAATCCTTACAATTACATTCTTGTACCAAAAGGGGATTAAGCCAAAACAAGATCATCCTGTACCATATCAAATAAACATATGAAAACATAAATAAAGATATAAATGAAAGACTTAATAATCTAACCACACTGATATATCTATGGGACCCCAGTCCAAATAATATACATAACATTGATTGGAGTCTAATAATAATATCAAGAAATTATAGAATCAGCTTGATATGGATTGATATACATTATTTAATGGAATATCTAAATGGGGTTGGCCTAACTCTTAACCTTAAAAATCAGGATATCATACGTAACCATATATAATCTAAAAATGTAATCTGTTAATAATAAGTAAGAACTATATAAGACATTGAATATTCCAACAATTTGAGAATTTCATGTATAACGATATAACATACTCTATCAGCATAGAAATTATGTTATATGAGTATTATGTCTTTGAACACACAAAGACACAAACATTGAATCAAATTGTAAATTCATGTCCTTCTAACATTAAAGATACTAACACATCTTGCAGTGGAAACATATTGTAAAAAATTAATGTAGAATGAAACGTAACATAACCACATAACAACTATTGTGGAAATAATAGTGATGTCATAATAGCGATGAATTGCCCCTCTGTCATGTATCAGAATTGCACATATGTATAAGAAAACTGTTATTAATGTTGATCGTTAAATGTATATGAATAAAGCACTGATATGAGTACACAAAAACATCCCATCATAAGATCCAGTAGAAAGGGTAAGACAATAGCCGCGATAAAATGGGAGTGTGAAAATATCATGATCTCTGCTTTGGCCATCAAGCAACATATATTGTCAACCATTACGGACAGATATTCTGATACTTGCCCGGTATTAAATAATAAACATATGGAGTATTTGTAATTTCTGTTGATCCCTTAAATGCACGTCAAGACAAGCTGTCATAAAAACATAAACACCACACAAGAAATCTATTGGACCACGATAACAGACACACCCCCGCGTCTTATAGGCCACAGCTGACAATGACGCTACTATGTCATCGTAACACTGTAAGATGCTAGAGAGCAGCCGATAGGTTGATATTCATTGGCAAGAATGTAATCGGCCATGCGATTGGCTGATGATCCTTTAAAAGTAGCGTGTGGCGGTCGGGCCGGACGCCTCTGAAAAAGCAGTTGCGAAACGCGCGTCAGGCGTTCGCACTGCTCCTCTCACCCAGTCCGTTGGGTTTAGTATTAATTGTTGGCCTCTTTTAGGCACCTTATCTTTAACCTTAAAAACTTTAATTTAAATCACTGGTAATCCACCATAGCGAGTACTAGCCTGTAAACAATATTGATTTAGGTTCAAGTTAGCCTTACTTGTATCGGAGCACATTGCTCAAACTTTAGGCTATCGCTAGGGTACAGATTATCTTAGTACCAATTGATTCTGGGTAATATTTCATGGTCTAGTATAACTACAGCGCTTTCTTACTAGAGCGATATTCATAGCTTGAATTTAAATGGTTTTGGCTATTTAGCCTCATAATATAATTGCACACAATTCAGGCTATCGCTGTCTACAAGCCTGTATAGTGCCACTTGACTCTGTATAACCTTAGAATCATACGCTATCTGTACAAACATTTATTTGAATTTAATTAGAAACAGAAGTGAAAACAGTGTCACAAAAAAACACGGGGAATGAAAATAATCACACTTCCATTAGCGATATTTTTTTTCTCTGAATTTTTATGGGAAAGTTAATCTGATATATACGTATTCTTTATAAGTCATTCTCTACACAAATAGAATTCAGTGAGATGTGTTACAACTTCAAGGTCACAGATACCTACCAATAAAATTGTACTGGAAATAATAACGCTTTTTACAAATAAAAACCGTAAATAATCATGTTGTGATAATAACACACTCCCACATATATCCAAGTAGTGGTTGAATAGACTGACATCGTTATTACACTCCTAACATATGGGAATGGAGTAGTATTTGAATGATCAATTATCACTTGTTATCATCTAACAATATAACTAATGGTTATGGTACTAAACATCTTGTGTGAATAATATTTAGTTAAGGTTATTAGTATTGATTCTGTTGAACTAGCCCAACAGGACAGTGCGATACAGACTGATCACTGTATCACACCTGAGAGGAGCCTTTGCGTACCGAGTATCACTCGGACACAATTTTAATATATTTTTAAACACTCAATGGTGGAAATCTCCACAATTTTTTATTCAAATTGATATAAAAGTTAAGTTTTAATTAATACACGACACACCACACTGCAATATAGTATTGGTTTTGACCCTTATAAGTGTGCCCAATATGCTTCACTTTCTCTGTCCTTCTTTTGTTAATAATTCTTATTATTTGGCATAAGGCACTACCTACTGTAAAAACTCAGGTTCTGTTTCAATAGGTTCCGAGGGACAAACCCCAAAACCTCCCCCCCTCTTTCCCTAGAGGTCATAGGGACTCCACATACAAGTAATTGTAACTTAGGTTAGGGCTTATTTTACAGGTAAATTTGTATTTATTTTAGCTAGGTAGTTATTAAATAGTTAATAACTATTTAGTAACTATTCTACCTAGTTAAAATAAATACAAACTTGCCTGTAAAATAAAAATAAACCCTAAACTAGCTACAATGTAACTATTAGTTATATTGTAGCTAGCTTAGGGTTTATTTTATAGGTAAGGGTTTATTTTATAGGTAAGTATTTAGTTTTAAATAGGAATAATTTATTTAATTGTAGTAAATGCACGTCAAGACAAGCTGTCATAAAAACATAAACACCACACAAGAAATCTATTGGACCACGATAACAGACACACCCCCGCGTCTTATAGGCCACAGCTGACAATGACACTACTATGTCATCGTAACACTGTAAGATGCTAGAGAGCAGCCGATAGGTTGATATTCATTGGCAAGAATGTAATCGGCCATGCGATTGGCTGATGATCCTTTAAAAGTAGCGTGTGGCGGTCGGGCCGGACGCCTCTGAAAAAGCAGTTGCGAAACGCGCGTCAGGCGTTCGCACTGCTCCTCTCACCCAGTCCGTTGGGTTTAGTATTAATTGTTGGCCTCTTTTAGGCACCTTATCTTTAACCTTAAAAACTTTAATTTAAATCACTGGTAATCCACCATAGCGAGTACTAGCCTGTAAACAATATTGATTTAGGTTCAAGTTAGCCTTACTTGTATCGGAGCACATTGCTCAAACTTTAGGCTATCGCTAGGGTACAGATTATCTTAGTACCAATTGATTCTGGGTAATATTTCATGGTCTAGTATAACTACAGCGCTTTCTTACTAGAGCGATATTCATAGCTTGAATTTAAATGGTTTTGGCTATTTAGCCTCATAATATAATTGCACACAATTCAGGCTATCGCTGTCTACAAGCCTGTATAGTGCCACTTGACTCTGTATAACCTTAGAATCATACGCTATCTGTACAAACATTTATTTGAATTTAATTAGAAACAGAAGTGAAAACAGTGTCACAAAAAAACACGGGGAATGAAAATAATCACACTTCCATTAGCGATATTTTTTTTCTCTGAATTTTTATGGGAAAGTTAATCTGATATATACGTATTCTTTATAAGTCATTCTCTACACAAATAGAATTCAGTGAGCTGTGTTACAACTTCAAGGTCACAGATACCTACCAATAAAATTGTACTGGAAATAATAACGCTTTTTACAAATAAAAACCGTAAATAATCATGTTGTGATAATAACACACTCCCACATATATCCAAGTAGTGGTTGAATAGACTGACATCGTTATTACACTCCTAACATATGGGAATGGAGTAGTATTTGAATGATCAATTATCACTTGTTATCATCTAACAATATAACTAATGGTTATGGTACTAAACATCTTGTGTGAATAATATTTAGTTAAGGTTATTAGTATTGATTCTGTTGAACTAGCCCAACAGGACAGTGCGATACAGACTGATCACTGTATCACACCTGAGAGGAGCCTTTGCGTACCGAGTATCACTCGGACACAATTTTAATATATTTTTAAACACTCAATGGTGGAAATCTCCACAATTTTTTATTCAAATTGATATAAAAGTTAAGTTTTAATTAATACACGACACACCACACTGCAATATAGTATTGGTTTTGACCCTTATACGTGTGCCCAATATGCTTCACTTTCTCTGTCCTTCTTTTGTTAATAATTCTTATTATTTGGCATAAGGCACTACCTACTGTAAACACTCAGGTTCTGTTTCAATAGGTTCCGAGGGACAAACCCCAAAACCTCCACCCCTCTTTCCCTAGAGGTCATAGGGACTCCACATACAAGTAATTGTAACTTAGGTTAGGGCTTATTTTACAGGTAAATTTGTATTTATTTTAGCTAGGTAGTTATTAAATAGTTAATAACTATTTAGTAACTATTCTACCTAGTTAAAATAAATACAAACTTGCCTGTAAAATAAAAATAAACCCTAAACTAGCTACAATGTAACTATTAGTTATATTGTAGCTAGCTTAGGGTTTATTTTATAGGTAAGGGTTTATTTTATAGGTAAGTATTTAGTTTTAAATAGGAATAATTTATTTAATTGTAGTAAATGCACGTCAAGACAAGCTGTCATAAAAACATAAACACCACACAAGAAATCTATTGGACCACGATAACAGACACACCCCCGCGTCTTATAGGCCACAGCTGACAATGACGCTACTATGTCATCGTAACACTGTAAGATGCTAGAGAGCAGCCGATAGGTTGATATTCATTGGCAAGAATGTAATCGGCCATGCAATTGGCTGATGATCCTTTAAAAGAAGCGTGTGGCGGTCGGGCCGGACGCCTCTGAAAAAGCAGTTGCGAAACGCGCGTCAGGCGTTCGCACTGCTCCTCTCACCCAGTCCGTTGGGTTTAGTATTAATTGTTGGCCTCTTTTAGGCACCTTATCTTTAACCTTAAAAACTTTAATTTAAATCACTGGTAATCCACCATAGCGAGTACTAGCCTGTAAACAATATTGATTTAGGTTCAAGTTAGCCTTACTTGTATCGGAGCACATTGCTCAAACTTTAGGCTATCGCTAGGGTACAGATTATCTTAGTACCAATTGATTCTGGGTAATATTTCATGGTCTAGTATAACTACAGCGCTTTCTTACTAGAGCGATATTCATAGCTTGAATTTAAATGGTTTTGGCTATTTAGCCTCATAATATAATTGCACACAATTCAGGCTATCGCTGTCTACAAGCCTGTATAGTGCCACTTGACTCTGTATAACCTTAGAATCATACGCTATCTGTACAAACATTTATTTGAATTTAATTAGAAACAGAAGTGAAAACAGTGTCACAAAAAAACACGGGGAATGAAAATAATCACACTTCCATTAGCGATATTTTTTTCTCTCTGAATTTTTATGGGAAAGTTAATCTGATATATACGTATTCTTTATAAGTCATTCTCTACACAAATAGAATTCAGTGAGATGTGTTACAACTTCAAGGTCACAGATACCTACCAATAAAATTGTACTGGAAATAATAACGCTTTTTACAAATAAAAACTGTAAATAATCATGTTGTGATAATAACACACTCCCACATATATCCAAGTAGTGGTTGAATAGACTGACATCGTTATTACACTCCTAACATATGGGAATGGAGTAGTATTTGAATGATCAATTATCACTTGTTATCATCTAACAATATAACTAATGGTTATGGTACTAAACATCTTGTGTGAATAATATTTAGTTAAGGTTATTAGTATTGATTCTGTTGAACTAGCCCAACAGGACAGTGCGATACAGACTGATCACTGTATCACACCTGAGAGGAGCCTTTGCGTACCGAGTATCACTCGGACACAATTTTAATATATTTTTAAACACTCAATGGTGGAAATCTCCACAATTTTTTATTCAAATTGATATAAAAGTTAAGTTTTAATTAATACACGACACACCACACTGCAATATAGTATTGGTTTTGACCCTTATAAGTGTGCCCAATATGCTTCACTTTCTCTGTCCTTCTTTTGTTAATAATTCTTATTATTTGGCATAAGGCACTACCTACTGTAAAAACTCAGGTTCTGTTTCAATAGGTTCCGAGGGACAAACCCCAAAACCTCCCCCCCTCTTTCCCTAGAGGTCATAGGGACTCCACATACAAGTAATTGTAACTTAGGTTAGGGCTTATTTTACAGGTAAATTTGTATTTATTTTAGCTAGGTAGTTATTAAATAGTTAATAACTATTTAGTAACTATTCTACCTAGTTAAAATAAATACAAACTTGCCTGTAAAATAAAAATAAACCCTAAACTAGCTACAATGTAACTATTAGTTATATTGTAGCTAGCTTAGGGTTTATTTTATAGGTAAGGGTTTATTTTATATGTAAGTATTTAGTTTTAAATAGGAATAATTTATTTAATTGTAGTAAATGCACGTCAAGACAAGCTGTCATAAAAACATAAACACCACACAAGAAATCTATTGGACCACGATAACAGACACACCCCCGCGTCTTATAGGCCACAGCTGACAATGACGCTACTATGTCATCGTAACACTGTAAGATGCTAGAGAGCAGCCGATAGGTTGATATTCATTGGCAAGAATGTAATCGGCCATGCGATTGGCTGATGATCCTTTAAAAGTAGCGTGTGGCGGTCGGGCCGGACGCCTCTGAAAAAGCAGTTGCGAAACGCGCGTCAGGCGTTCGCACTGCTCCTCTCACCCAGTCCGTTGGGTTTAGTATTAATTGTTGGCCTCTTTTAGGCACCTTATCTTTAACCTTAAAAACTTTAATTTAAATCACTGGTAATCCACCATAGTGAGTACTAGCCTGTAAACAATATTGATTTAGGTTCAAGTTAGCCTTACTTGTATCGGAGCACATTGCTCAAACTTTAGGCTATCGCTAGGGTACAGATTATCTTAGTACCAATTGATTCTGGGTAATATTTCATGGTCTAGTATAACTACAGCGCTTTCTTACTAGAGCGATATTCATAGCTTGAATTTAAATGGTTTTGGCTATTTAGCCTCATAATATAATTGCACACAATTCAGGCTATCGCTGTCTACAAGCCTGTATAGTGCCACTTGACTCTGTATAACCTTAGAATCATACGCTATCTGTACAAACATTTATTTGAATTTAATTAGAAACAGAAGTGCAAACAGTGTCACAAAAAAACACGGGGAATGAAAATAATCACACTTCCATTAGCGATATTTTTTTTCTCTGAATTTTTATGGGAAAGTTAATCTGATATATACGTATTCTTTATAAGTCATTCTCTACACAAATAGAATTCAGTGAGCTGTGTTACAACTTCAAGGTCACAGATACCTACCAATAAAATTGTACTGGAAATAATAACGCTTTTTACAAATAAAAACCGTAAATAATCATGTTGTGATAATAACACACTCCCACATATATCCAAGTAGTGGTTGAATAGACTGACATCGTTATTACACTCCTAACATATGGGAATGGAGTAGTATTTGAATGATCAATTATCACTTGTTATCATCTAACAATATAACTAATGGTTATGGTACTAAACATCTTGTGTGAATAATATTTAGTTAAGGTTATTAGTATTGATTCTGTTGAACTAGCCCAACAGGACAGTGCGATACAGACTGATCACTGTATCACACCTGAGAGGAGCCTTTGCGTACCGAGTATCACTCGGACACAATTTTAATATATTTTTAAACACTCAATGGTGGAAATCTCCACAATTTTTTATTCAAATTGATATAAAAGTTAAGTTTTAATTAATACACGACACACCACACTGCAATATAGTATTGGTTTTGACCCTTATAAGTGTGCCCAATATGCTTCACTTTCTCTGTCCTTCTTTTGTTAATAATTCTTATTATTTGGCATAAGGCACTACCTACTGTAAACACTCAGGTTCTGTTTCAATAGGTTCCGAGGGACAAACCCCAAAGCCTCCCCCCCTCTTTCCCTAGAGGTCATAGGGACTCCACATACAAGTAATTGTAACTTAGGTTAGGGCTTATTTTACAGGTAAATTTGTATTTATTTTAGCTAGGTAGTTATTAAATAGTTAATAACTATTTAGTAACTATTCTACCTAGTTAAAATAAATACAAACTTGCCTGTAAAATAAAAATAAACCCTAAACTAGCTACAATGTAACTATTAGTTATATTGTAGCTAGCTTAGGGTTTATTTTATAGGTAAGTATTTAGTTTTAAATAGGAATAATTTATTTAATTGTAGTAATTTTTTTCCGATTATTTTAAATTATATTTAAGTTAGGGGGGGTTAGGGTTAGGGTTAGAAAGGTTTAGGGGTTAATACATTTAATATAGTGGCGGTGACGTTGGGGGAGGCAGATTAGGGGTTAATAAATGTAGGTAGGTGTCGGCGATGTTAGGGACGGCAGATTAGGGGTTAATAAAATTTAACTAGTGTTTGCGATGAGGAAGTGTGACGGTTTAGGGGTTAATATATTTATTACATTGGCGGCGTTGTCCGGTCAGCAGATTAGGGGTTAAAACATTTATTTAAGTGTTTGCGTTTTGCGGGGTGTCCTCGGATAAGGGGTTAATAGGTAGTTTATGGGTGTTAGTGTACTTTTTATCACTTTAGTTAAGAGTTTTATGTTACGGCATTAGCCCATAAAACTCTTAACTACTGACTTTTAAATGCGGTATCAGTCTTGACAGGAGAGGCTGTACCGCTCACTTTTTCCAAGACTCGTTATTCCGGCGTTAGGAAAATCCCATTGAAAAGATAGGATACGCAATTGACGTAAGTGGATTTGCGGTATGCTTGAGTCGCAGAAAAAAAGTGAGCGGTACACCTGTACTTGCCAGACTCGTAATACCAGCGGGCGTTAAAAAGCAGCGTTGGCGCCTCTCAACGCTGCTTTTTAAGGCTAACGCAAGACTTGTAATCTAGGCGATAGATTTTGAAGATAGAAAATGTGCAAACGATTCATTAAGTCAGACCATAATTAAGTGTAAGGTTAATTAATTCCTAGGGCTTAATAATACATGACCCCATCATTCTTGAATTATTTTAAACTTTTTGTCTTTACCATGTCAATTAGAAATTGATCAACAACAATTTATATAAAGAGGTGCTTTTACAAATTAAGCTCATGACCTTGTTACGGAGTTGTTGTTTTTTGTGAAAAATTATTTCAGCTTCAGCTCTATTAAATCCCTTAAATGCCTAAACATTATTTGCATGTGTGACCAAGTATTTGTGACCTTGAATTCACTAATGAAGACGCAAACAATTTGAAAAGCACTGTTGTAACTGAGTTTGGAGTTAGTGAACATGAAGACGTGTCCCCTATAAAAATCCGTTCACAAAGGCGCAATATCGTATAAGGGTCTCTAAAAAAGCCTCAAAGTAGCAAGGCAGTAGGGTCACAATTTACAGTTTAAAAAAGTTAAAATCCAGTAAAAAAAAAGAAATGAGGTGTTTTGAATAGAAACTCATAGTCGCCATTCTTTTTTTTAATTCACAACAAAATGGATATGGTCCTTTAACCCCTTTCATGTGTTCAACCATCCCAATATAAACACTTGCTTAAAAAGGAAACATGTGTTGATGGGATCACGTGATTTCAAGGACTGGAATGGATCATGGGGGACTGCCTATGATGCTAGACACGCCCCCAGTCCTATTATCATTTTCCATAAAGCAGGATGTTGCATAACATAGGACGATCCATGCCATCCTTAGGAGGACAAAGCTCAAGGCTGTTAGGACGGCATGGAACGTCCTAAGGGCTTTGAGCAGTTAACAATAGACATAAATATATAAATATATAAAACAATACTTGTGAAAGTTGCAAAGAGTCCATATAGCCATAGAAAAAAAGTGCCCAGTCTGCATATCCTGATAACCTAAAAGATGCATTTCCATGGGTTAGCAGTAATGCAGATGGAAATGGATTGCAATTGTTAAATATGAAAGTCAAGATAAAGCGATCCCCTTTAAAAACCTGATTTAAAAGATGTGATTACTGTTAGTGACAATCCCAAATGTGCAAGTGAGACTTACAATCAATTTTGAAAAAGAAATAGAAAATCAGACAATTTGTAGATGTTGGTGCCTTTAGTGATGCCCATCATGCCAAGATACCTATGGCATTCATATGGTTACTGAGTTTTAATGATGTGTTCTGTTGACAATAGTTAAAGGAACATATAAGCCTTTTTTTTCAAGTTTCAGATAGAGCATGCAATTTTAAACAACTTTCTAATTTGCTTCTATTATCAAATTTTATTTGTTCATTGGTATCTTTTGTTGAAAAGCAGGAAAGTAAGCTCAGGAGCGTGCACCTGTCTGGTGCACTATATGGCAGCACTTTTGCTAGAATGCTATCAATTTGCAGGAGCACAAGATGGCAGCACAATTTCCTGAAATGTACTGCTCCAGACAACTACCTAACGGCTAGATTACGAGTTTTGCGTTATGGTGAAAAAGCTTCATAACGCTGCTTTTTCACTACCGCTGGTATTACAAGTCTTGCAGGTTTAGCTGCACCGCACACCTTTTTGGCCATCACGCAACGTAACTACCGCAGCTTTCCAAAAGTCCTTTTTCATTGGGACTTCCACAGCGCCGGTATTACGAGTTTGCCTGCTTGGCCAAAAGTGAGCGGTACACCCTATACCATCAAGATCCGTACCGTAAACTTAACGTCAGTAGTTATGGCTTTTATGTTACAAAGCCGTAACATAAAACTCAAAACTAAAGTGCTAAAAAGTACACTGACACGCATAAACTACCTATTAACCCCTAAACCGAGGCCCTCCCGCATCGCAAACACTAAAATAAAATTATTAACCCCTAATCTGCTGCTCCTGACATCGCTGCTACTAGAATAAACATATTAACCCCATCTAAACCGCCGTACTCCTGCATTGCAAATACTAGTTAATATTATTAACCCCTAATCTGCTGTCCCTAACATTGCCGCAACCTACATTACTGTTATTAACCCCTAATCTGCTGTCCCCAAAATCGTCGCCACTATACTAAAGTTATTAACCCCTAAACCTAACCCTAAGTCTAACCCTAACACCCACTGACTTTAACATAATTTAAATTATTCCAAATAAAAATTACAATTACTACCTAAATAATTCCTATTTAAAACTAAATAGAATGCAAGCTCAATCCTATTGGTTGATTGGATCAGCCAATAGGATTGAAGCTCAATCCTATTGGCTGATTGCATCAGCCAATAGGATTTTTTCACCTTTAATTCCGATTGGCTGATAGAATTCTATCAGCCAATCGGAATTCAAGGGACGCCATCTTGGATGAAGTCATTTAAAGGAACCTTCATTCTTCAAGAGGATTCGAAAGAAGAGGATGCTCCACACCAGATGTCTTGAAGATGGAGCCGCTCCATCTAGATTAGGGTTTGGGCTGAAAAAGAGCTAAATGCCCTTTAAGGGCAATGCCCATCCAAATGCCCTTTTCAGGGCAATGGGGAGCTTAGGTTTTTTAGATAGGATTTTATTTGGGGGGTTTGCTTGTGTGGGTGGTGGGTTTTACTGTTGGGGGGCGCTGTCCTGCTGCCGGACAGCACTTTCAGGTAAGTGCCATTTTAATTTTCTTTTGCAAGTCAACGTTTCGGTCCTCGCAGGGACCTTTATCAAGACTGTATTAGTATATTCCTGTGCTTTATGTTCAAATTTTGAACATAAAGCACAGGTATATACTGATACAGTCTGGACAAAGGTCCCTGCGAGGACCGAAACGTTCACTAATGTAATCCTTTGACAGATATCTTACAAAAATAAAGCTTTGAATATTGGAATTTAATAAGACCTGTGAGTTGCTCTTCTTCTTTTGAGTTTCTACATACACACCATAGAGAGCACCCAGGCAGATCAACACTACAAGGAGTGCTTGGAACACCAAACCACGATAAATATATATAAACATGTGTATGTATGTATTTTTGTAACATATGTATATTCTATAGATAAATATAGAAATATATATTTATATTCTAAGTGAAAAACAAGAATTTCAACTTCAAGTATTTCTATAAAAAAATTATAAATTATAAATTTGTCTAAAATGATATTGCAAATTTCAAGGTATTTGACTGGGAAGGACTCAAAAGTGTATATTCATATGTATATGTATTTATAACTTAAATTATGCTTACCTGATCATTTTCTTTTCTTCTGATGGGAAAAGTCCACAGCTGCATTCATTACTTTTGGGAATTCAGAACCTTGCCACCAGGAGGAGGCAAAGACACCCCAGCCAAAGGCTTAAATACCTCCCCCACTTCCCTCATCCCCCAGTCATTCGGCCAAGGGAACAAGGAACAGTAGGAGAAATATCAGAGTGAAAAATGTGCCAGAAGAATAAAAACTAAAATACGGCCGCACCATAGATAAAACGCGGGTGGGGAGCTGTGGACTCTTCCCGTCAGAAGAAAAGAAAATTATCAGGTAAGCATAATTTAAGTTTTTCTTCTTAAATGGGAAGAGTCCACAGCTGCATTCATTACTTTTGGGAAAACATTACCCAAGCTATAGATGACACTGAATGCAAACAAAGGGCAGGTACAGAAGGTGGCCCCTTCGAAGGGCACCACAGCCTGAAATTACCCAACACCCAATAAAAACTAGAAACAAAGGGGTAGAAACCTGAAAGGATCAAGAAACTGCCCATCAGCAAGGCCATGCTAGAGATCACAAAAAATCCCTAGATTCCACTGGGCACAAAGACCTCCGAGGAGCCAAGCCCCGTAGGCTCCTGGATCACACGAAAATTACCCCCAAGCCAAAGGAAGAGAACTTCCCCCTACCCCCGAGGGAGAGAATGGAGGATCCATAAAGATCCAAAGGACCACCACACTAAGTTAAGAAAAAACCCACGGTTGCCACAAGACAACCGCCCTGGAAATGACTCCCCAGAGGAGAAGGATCCTATCCCTTCCCCAGAGTATAACTACACACCTATGAGAGAGTGATCGCGAGGAAGAACAAAAGCCTATCCTCAGATCCTCTGACACAACACCATGCAACTTATGATGCTCCAGGGAAGCCTGAGCCCCCCACTGTACCATAGTCTTAGTAGACATGACCGCTAAAACTAGCCAACCATAGGTAGGAAACCCATATCAGGACCAAAGGAAAATTCAGAGCGTGCAGAGAAGGATTGGGAGAGACTAACTGTCCTAGCAAGAAAGAGGCTCTCTTGAGGAACACAGAGCCACAGCTGAACAAGAACTTGCGAGCTCCAGCCTCAAGGCAGCAAAGCTGACCCTAAGCCATTGTGAGACACCATCCCACAGAGAAATGCCAAAAAATATTAGCAACAACTCCCGTCCAGGAAGAAATCCAGACCCTAGAAGAACATCCAACACCAGCAGCAAATGCAACCAGTGGAGGGATGAAACACTGTGAAGCCCCCCACCAAAGGTAGGAGAACAGGATCAACTGAAAGTACACAGTCAAACCTAAATAGAGCAGACAGATCCCCGACCCACACTCTGAGGTAATAGACCCAGCCCAAAAAAGGCTGGCAATGTCCGAAGGCAGAGAATACAAAATTCACCGAACCAGACCTCAGGAGGAGAAGGAGGGCCTAAGAGGAAATGAAACCCCTGGGAGAACAACTCTGACCCATTACTTAAATCTGTGACAGAAAAACTACGTGCTCGGGTTCCAGAACCCCTACACAGCTATCTTCCCTAAAGAAGGAACACTCCTAAAAAGGAAAATAGAGCACTGAACTACAGCGTCCTAGTACCAGAATCTAGCCCCCATGACATCTTGCGTGCAAGGAAGGGAAGAAACCCCTTGGAAACATGAAGATAAGGACTTTTGGGGCCTCAATGGATACTGTAACGCTTCCAAAAACTCCTCCCGCAAAGGAAACCTCTTCCCCAGCCATCAGCATGGAGAAGAGAATGTAGAGAAACAGTAAAGAAAAACAATTGAGAAAAGACCATTCAGCCATTACCGCCAGCTCAGTTGAGACAACAACCACGAGCCCACATTAAAGGTGCAATAGCTGCCCCTGACGACCACTGTAAGGTCCTGCCTGAGAGACAGCAAAACTAACCTTCAAGCAGTTATCCAAACATGCAGACATAATCACATAACAAACATGATTAAAGTTCCACATGTTCAATAACCCCCCTCAGGAGATATTAACCCTTGATTCCATAAGATAAAGGAGTCCCACTGGGTCCCTGACTTTTTTTGTTAATATTACATTCACATATCAAAATAAAATGAAACGATCTTACTGGAATCTATGCCGTGGAACAGGAAAATGGCCCTTCAAGTGTGACAGATAGTAGCCTCGCTTCTGACATTCACTTGAGAGAAGAAAGCAGGCAGCGAAATAAGTCAACACTGATTGCTAAGGAGCTGTTAATATGAGTCAGATGGTTTTGCAGAAAGACTTTTCCTGCGTCTCAGGACTCTAACTTTTATCTAAGCTCTCACTGAGAGGCTGACAGGATTACTTAAAACTCAAGTCCCATTTCGAAGAGTACTACCCTCCATGAGAGACTATCTTCAATCTTCTGACACTTCTCTGCCAACCACCTGTGACGAAAGGCAAAGGGGGATGAGGGAAGTGGGGGAGGTATTTAAGCCTTTGGCTGGGGTGTCTTTGCCTCCTCCTGGTGGCCAGGTTCTGAATTCCCAAAATTAATGAATGCAGCTGTGGACTCTTCCCATTTCAGAAGAAAAAAATAAATAAAAAAAAAATATATATATATATACAGTGTATATATATATATATATATATATATATATATATATATATATATACACACACACACACATAACTTTTAAAATTATGGGTAAGCAAAAATCCTCCAATCCTCCACTAAGCACACAATGTAGAGAAAATAGCTCATTGTGTAGTCCATTATCAATTCTGGACATATTTTACCACATAAACCCTCTAGATACATTGTTTCCAATGCAGCAAAGGATTCTGGGTAATATATGCAAACAAGGTTCACAATCCCTTGCATTTTGAATTTAATCTGCTTTTAAGCAGATTCCTTTTAATCCATTGCATCTCTGTATACACAACTTTTAAGCTTAGCCAGGGTTAGTACAGGCTGTAATATCAATCAGTTATTTTCTCTACAATATATATTTACATGTTCTTGAAGTGCCGTCTGAGTGAGTACATACACAGGAATTGTGGTCTAATGTTAAAAGGGTTGTCCGAAATGGATACTGCTCCTAGCACACAATACCTTTATCTGTTGTGACTGCCCTGTAGCTCCATAGAATACCTGTATCTGTTGTGACTGCCCTGTAGCTCCATAGGTGAGCATTTGCTGTGGTAAAAGGGTAATCTATTCAGTTTTATCCTGACATACACCTCAGCCCGCACTGAACTCTCTCTTCCCCCTTTATTAACATTTTTCTTAGTGCTTCTTGGGAACTTATTCATAGGGATATGTTCTCATTATCCTGTGAAGGAACAGGATAGTTGATATTTACCATTGCTGGACTTGTACCTACTATTTAAATATACATAGAAATATTTTTTTCTGGCTCAATTTGGGGTCTTTTTCTTCAGGAGCGCTCTTCATAGTTCTATGTAGTTCCATAAGTGCACAATGGCTTAATAAGGGGTTATTGTATTTTTTAGCCTATATGACTGTAACCAGTAAGAATTGAATTGAATGTAACATTTTGCTGTGATTTTTTATTTATTTTCCTAGTGTGATGCATGTTTGTCTTCTGTTTATGACCCATTTTTTCTTTTTGGACTTAGTGAGTGCTGGATAGGATAGTCTAATTTTCTTTCCTTAACTGATAATTTTATATTACTATCCCCTTGCACTGATTGCCTGTATATAATTTTAACACAGGGAATTGAACTAACTCAAGTAATTGGTAATACTGGTGAGTGCTGACAACGAGCATTTCTTTCATATATATATATATATACACACACATACAAAGATTTAGACATTTTGGGTTGCGTTTGAGAGCGACCCATAACTTTCAACTTGTAATGTATGCAATGTTTAGTGCGGTCGCAATATACATTAAAAGTATAGGGGGCGCTCAAGGGATGTTGGCCACATTAAACATTCTCTGGTTACTCTGTTTTACCATGGACTTGCAATATCAATTTGTGCGCAAATTTTAACATGGTCCAGCAAAATACATATCACACCCTGCACTATCAATTGCACGCCACTTGTAATCTGAGCCATTGAAGAGCTGCATTAGAGGCCCCTGAGCCTTATGTTTGACAAGCTTGTGTTTAACTTGGTGATAATAGGGAGCTAGTGGTTAAAGGTAATGCGTATTGTGGTAAAGAACTTTTGATGAAATGAAAGTTTTCTAGTTGCACAATTCATGCATTATTCTCTGTGTGCTCGTGCATGCACACCCCATGCAAACACACAAAAACATCTATTGCCCGTTCTTTACCTGTTTTATAAATATTTCTTAAACTACCAAAGGTTTTTAATTTCCACATTTTGCGCTTGGCTGGAAGTTGGTCCCGGGCAGCAAAGCAGAAAGAAGCAGGGGCAGAAAGAAGAGAAGAAAAGGACAGGATTAAAGAAAATGCGGAAGCCGGATATAAAATCAGACAACAGGTTGTGGTTTTACCCTGAAGAGAGGAGTAATGTTTTATTGCCAGGTGGAACATTGTGAAATGGAATCATTTAACTGCACACTAATGTCAAATTTACTTAGTTTATTGTTACCTTTTATTTTTTATTGCTTGCAAAGGAAAACATTACAGAATTAATCAAGAAAAGCAATAACTAGAGAATTGTACCTACTTTTTAAGAGCCAAAACGCCTAATTCTTTGTTTGGATAAATTGTTTCTTGTGTTCGTATGATTTACTGTTATTTGTGGATAACACAAGTATGTTAAATGTATGTCACCCAGAGTGTCCCTTTCTGCACAGCAAGCAGACGTTGAGGGCCGAGGGCCCGTGTTTCTGGTGAGTCTTCAGACTCGCCAGAAACGCAAGTTATGGAGCAGCAGTCTAAAGACCGCTGCTCCATAACCTGTCCGCCTGCTCTGTTGAGGCGGACAGAGATCACCACAATTCAACACGATCGAGTAGATTGACACCCCTCAGCTGGCGGCCGACTGGCCGCAAGTCTGTAGGGGGCGGTGTTGCACCAGCGGCTCACAAGCCATGTCTTTCGGACCTGATCCGCACTTGTGGGATCAGGTCCGACAGACCTTTGATAAATAGGTCTCGTTGGCTTAAAAAAAAAGTTTTTAGCCACAGGTTTGGAATATTTTAGTTTTGCACTTTTTACACTTAATTATTATGTTTTTTTTTACTACTACTTGTAGTAAGTAACCTGATCAATAATAAATATTGATCATAAGTAAGGTGATACAATATGTACTTATCCTTGACACAAAGATTATATAAACAGAGACGTCAATCTTTGAATAAGTTAAAGATGTTTAAGCATACCCCTTATAAAATAGGAAATAAAATTTGAAAAATCATTAACAACAAAAAAATATATGTGCAACCAAACATATGTGTAACTAAGTAATATATGTAAATATAGGAAAGTACAGTAATTTGATGATTTTAAAATTAATTTTTAGTATTAAGAACATTATCTGTGTATAAGCCACTCAGAACAGAGAGAGGAAAACGCACTAACCAAGTCAGTCAAGAGTTAAATACTGAGCCTCAAAATACAACAGCAATTTGATTTGTATTAACCAATAAGCAAGCTATTAGCTAATACATATCAGAGGCTCCAATACTTACCTGATTAGCTATTATGTACTATATATGTGTGTGTGAATAAGCGCTTACCATGATCTCTGATGAAGCGCATGTATGCATGTGTGAAACGCGTCAGTTCATTGGGAATGTACCTGTAACCTGCATCCCTACCACAGAATAAATTGTTTATTTGCAAAGAGGACCTGGCTTCTTTCTCTTTTCTTCATGTATAAATATTATGGGCCAGATAACAAGTGGAGCACAATATTTGGCTTACGCGAGCACTATATTTGCTCTCCACTGAGTAAAACCATTTCACGTAAATGTGTGCTGGTAAAAGTACAGCAATAAATATATATGTATAGGGTATATGCTTATATACATATATATTTGTGTGTTTATATGTGTTTATATACAGGGAGTGCAGAATTATTAGGCAAGTTGTATTTTTGAGGATTAATTTTATTATTGAACAACAACCATGTTCTCAATGAACCCAAAAAAACTCATTAATATCAAAGCTGAATAGTTTTGGAAGTAGTTTTTAGTTTGTTTTTAGTTATAGCTATTTTAGGGGGATATCTGTGTGTGCAGGTGACTATTACTGTGCATAATTATTAGGCAACTTAACAAAAAACAAATATATACCCATTTCAATTATTTATTTTTACCAGTGAAACCAATATAACATCTCAACATTCACAAATATACATTTCTGACATTCAAAAACAAAACAAAAACAAATCAGTGACCAAGGACACTCAAAAGCCTGCCATCCATGGATTCTGTCAGTGTTTTGATCTGTTCACCATCAACATTGCGTGCAGCAGCAACCACAGCCTCCCAGACACTGTTCAGAGAGGTGTACTGTTTTCCCTCCTTGTAAATCTCACATTTAATGATGGACCACAGGTTCTCAATGGGGTTCAGATCAGGTGAACAAGGAGGCCATGTCATTAGATTTTCTTCTTTTATACCCTTTCTTGCCAGCCACGCTGTGGAGTACTTGGACGCGTGTGATGGAGCATTGTCCTGCATGAAAATCATGTTTTTCTTGAAGGATGCAGACTTCTTCCTGTACCACTGCTTGAAGAAGGTGTCTTCCAGAAACTGGCAGTAGGACTGGGAGTTGAGCTTGACTCCATCCTCAACCCGAAAAGGCCCCACAAGCTCATCTTTGATGATACCAGCCCAAACCAGTACTCCACCTCCACCTTGCTGGCGTCTGAGTCGGACTGGAGCTCTCTGCCCTTTACCAATCCAGCCACGGGCCCATCCATCTGGCCCATCAAGACTCACTCTCATTTCATCAGTCCATAAAACCTTAGAAAAATCAGTCTTGAGATATTTCTTGGCCCAGTCTTGACGTTTCAGCTTGTGTGTCTTGTTCGGTGGTGGTCGTCTTTCAGCCTTTCTTACCTTGGCCATGTCTCTGAGTATCGCACACCTTGTGCTTTTGGGCACTCCAGTGATGTTGCAGCTCTGAAATATGGCCAAACTGGTGGCAAGTGGCATCTTGGCAGCTGCACGCTTGACTTTTCTCAGTTCATGGGCAGTTATTGTGCGCCTTGGTTTTTCCACACGCTTCTTGCGACCCTGTTGACGATTTTGAATGAAACGCTTGATTGTTCGATGATCACGCTTCAGAAGCTTTGCAATTTTAAGAGTGCTGCATCCCTCTGCAAGATATCTCACTATTTTTGACTTTTCTGAGCCTGTCAAGTCCTTCTTTTGACCCATTTTGCCAAAGGAAAGGAAGTTGCCTAATAATTATGCACACCTGATATAAGGTGTTGATGTCATTAGACCACACCCCTTCTCATTACAGAGATGCACATCACCTAATATGCTTAATTGGTAGTAAGCTTTCGAGCCTATACAGCTTGGAGTAAGACAACATGCATAAAGAGGATGATGTGGTCAAAATACTCATTTGCCTAATAATTCTGCACTCCCTGTATATATATATATATATATATATATATATATATATATATATATATATACTAGTGGGAAAGCCTGCCCAGAGGGCAGTCTATTGTGTTGACGGAACCACAAACCACCCTGCCATTTTTGGAAGGGCAGTCTATTGTGGTGATGGAACCACCCTGCCAGATTACGATGCATCCTGGTGGATTATTTCACCACCCCTTTTACTCTCCCCCCTTTCTTTTGCTCTCTCTCCCCCCTCTCTTTTGCTCTCTCTCTCCTCTCTCCTTTGCTCTCTCTCTCCCCTCTCTTTTGCTCTCTCTCTCCCCTTTCTTTTGCTCCCTCTCTCCCCTCTCTTTTGCTCTCTCTCTCCCCTCTCTTTTGCTCTCTCTCTCTCCCCTTTCTTTTGCTCTCTCTTTCCCCTCTCTTTTGCTCTCTCTCTCCCCTTTCTTTTGCTCCCTCTCTCCCCTCTCTTTTGCTCTCTCTCTCCCCTCTCTTTTGCTCTCTCCCCTCTCTTTTGCTCTCTCTCTCCCCTCTCTTTTGCTCTATCTCTCCCCTCTCTTTTGCTCTCCCTCTCTCTTTTGCTCTCTCTCCCCCTTCTCTTTTGATCTCTCCCCCGTTCTTTTGCTCTCTCTCTCCCTCCCTCTCTTTTGCTCTCTCTCCCCTCTCTTTTGCTCTCTCTCTCTCCTCTCTTTTGCTCTCTCTCTCCCCTCTCTTTTGCTCTCTCCCCCCTCTATTTTGCTCTCTCTCCCCTTTCTTTTGCTCTCTCTCTCCCCTCTCTTTTGCTCTCTCTCTACTCTCTCTTTAGCTCTCTCTTCCCTCTTTTTTGCTCTCTCTCCTCCTCTCTTTTGCTCTCTCTCCCCTTTCTCTTTTGATCTCTCCCCCCTCTCTTTTGCTCCCTCTCCCACTCTCTTTTGCTCTCTCTCCCCTCTCATTTGCTCTCTGTCCCCTCTCATTTGCTCTCTCTCCCCTCTCATTTGCTCTCTCTCCCCTCTCATTCTATGTGTTGTTAAAAAAAATTAAAAAAAATTGAACTACAGAAAAAAATAAACAAATTATCAAAAATAAAAAAATAGGAGGAGGAGCCACCACTGGAGCTGAGCGGCCACATCTCATTGTGGCTCTGGCCACACTATATATATAAAACAAATTTAACGGCCACTTAAGCTCCCTCATTTCAATCACAGCTAATACTTGTGTGACCAGTGACTTTATTAAACCAACACCGGACAACACTGCAGCTTATAGACGCATTTTGGCTTCTGATGCTTGTCTAGCTGATCGGAGTGCTGAGCGGCGGCCATTTTACAACCCACGCGGTATACAACTAAAGAGATAAGAAATTGGCTAGTAATAGCCATATTACACTTTCCAATGACATTTATCGCGAGAGACAACATGGACCTAGCGACATTCATCCTCAGAGAGCTGAGGGAACTTCTGGACAACTACCAAGTCGAGTTTACACGCACGCTTCAGGCGGCGACTCATTTGGCCGAGGCAGATCTTACAAGCCCTGATGCCTTACATCATGTCTCCACAACCACCTGCGATGAGGCTGGCACCCTGGGGCCCCGGTGTCCATCGCTCATCCCGCATAACACACGGAGAGGCATAGGAGTGTGCTTTGTGACCGCAGCGCCCTCAGCTGAGGTGCTGACTGATAGCCCGACCAGATGTGAGGAGGCGGACATAATCTCTCCTCCACACAAATATGGATCTATGGAAACAGCATTCGGCATAGTCCCTGTAACTGCCCGGACATTCCCTAAGCTTAGAGTTTGGAAGTGCCTTCCAACGCTGCCAGAGTTGATAGCTGAGGAAATCTTTGGGGAAGTCTATCTACTTGTTGCTGTAGTTGAGAGGAACAACCTGGAACCCCGGCCAGGCTCGGAGTTACTTATTCCTAGAGGTATCGGCTAGACATGCTCTCTTGCAGACCGCTAAGCCTGCTGAGGTTTCTGAGACGATTGGTTTGAGTGCCTTTGGTTTACTGACACCTTACTATATGTTTAATGTACAGAACAATAGTCCTATGCTTTGCACAAGATAAAATGCCAAATCCCTATATGACATATTCTATGCCTTACTTTAATAATGGCGGAGCCACATGTGTTCCTCTGTGACGCAGCTGAGTTCTTGTCGGTCCTTGAACGATCGGGCATGGGATAAGTGTATAGCCTGTAGCTACCCAGAAGCCTATATTTAGGCACAATCTTAGACGCTCTTCATGTTTGACTATACCTGTATGTGTCCCGGACATTGCTAAAAAACACATTCTTGTTTATGGACAATATCAGTACACTTCAATGGACACCTGGCTTTGAGGGTGGCCAGGTGTTAAACTATAATGGGACTGTACTTCTATACTAACTTCTAAACCAGCGTATCTGTTCCATAGTCAAGAGACTGCTTGTACTTTAATATTAAATTGCCAATTAACCAGCTTCAGGTCTTATGTGAGACATAGTACTACATAGTACTATATGGTCAGAGGGGTCAGGTGATGTTATCATGCTCTTATTTAAGGTTGCTTGATATGCAGACTAACTAATATATATTCTCTCTACAGCTAACAATCATCGCAATCCACTGTTTAAGTTATTGCATGTACCCCATCTGGTATTGTACCGTATATGATTTAGGCAATGTTATACTGTGGTCGCTTAAGGTTGCTCAATATGTATATTCTTGGCTATGCATTTAAGGGAGTCGGCATGTAACACGTTCCATTCAACTGTTTATAATATGATCCCCATTATGTTCTGTATTTATGTTTTAGGATTGTTAGTTGGTTCTGTGCTTCACAAAAGCTGATTAAGTGGGCTTGGGCATCTTATTTTTCAAAGAACCCCTCAGCATATTATAATTATATGTATCTTGTCACCTCCCCCCCACACACATAATGAACCTCCTTATTTAGGAGAGCTAATCATGCGGCTTATCTTTTTCTTGTGCCGCAACCTTACTACAGTTTTCATTAATAATAACCCTTGCAATATGTTTTGATGTTAATTTAATTCTACTAGTTCCACCGTAGCAGCGCTGCTTGGGTAGTCAGAGCAATATATTTACTCATCTTATCATATCCTTTGTACAGTTAACTGATATTTTCATTTTTGCTACCATTTTAAGTGTTTATTGAATTGCCATTCCAAGGTTATTAGTTCAAAAGTGATAATTTGATTTCCTAATCTTGGCTTATGTGGAAAATGAAAACAAAGGGAAAAAAAAAAAGAAAAAGGGGGTTTCAGTCTCTACTATTGGAATGTCTATATTGGAAATTTTTTCTCTGTAACTATAGAGACTCTGTTAAAATGGAATACACTAATCTTGATTGTTATAATGATATGATATTCCATATATATTGTATTGTTTTCGCAAAACCTCAATAAATAAAATGTTTTAAAAAAATAAATAAATAAATAAATAAAACCTAATCCCTATGAAAATAAAAAAGCCCCCTAATCTAATGCTAAACTACCAATAGCCCTTAAAAGTCCCCCCTAACAGTAAAACCCCCCCCCCCCCCCAAAATAAATAAACCTAACACAAAAAAAACTAAACTATCCATTGCCCTGAAAAGGGCATTCAGCTCTTTTGCTGCCCATCCCTAATCTAAAAAAAATAATATATATTTTAAAAAAAAAACCTGTCTAACTCTTAAAAATTTAAAAATTAAACCTTAGTTTAAATTAACCTAAATTACAGAAAATATTTTTTTTTTAATATTACAGAAAATAAAAAAAACAAATTACCAAAGTTTACAAAATTAAACCTAATCCCTATGAAAATAAAAAAGCCCCCCCAAAATAAAAACACCCCCTAATCTAAGAATAAACAGCCAGTAGCCCTTAAAAGGGATTTTTGCAGGGCATTGCCCCAAGATAAACAGCTCTTTTACAGAAAAAAGTCTAAGCCCCCTAACAGTAAACCCCCTCACCCACCAAACCCCTCAAAATAAAAGAACCTAACACTAAAAAACCTAAACTACCCATTGCCCTGAAAAGGGCATTTGTTTGGGCATTGCCCTTAAAAGGGCATTTAGCCCTTTTACTGCCCATCCCTAATCTAAATAAAACAAACCCCCCCCAAAAAAACCTTAAAAAGTCCAGGTTGGTACTCACCGTTCCTTAAGTCCGGCGGAGAAAGTCCTGTTCCAGGCGGTGAAGTCTTCTTCCAAGCGGCGACCTTTTTTATCTTCTTCCAGGAACAATCCGGAGCGGAGCGGAGGGCGGATCTGAAGACCGATGACCACGGAGCTGAAGACCGGCGACCCTGGAACTGAAGACCGGCGATCCTGGAACTGAAGACCAGCGACCCTGGAACTTAAAGGGACACTAAACCCAATTTTTTTATTTCGTGATTCAGATTCAGAGCATGTCATTTTAAGCAACTTTCTAATTTACTCTTATTATCATTTTTTTTCGTTCTCTTGCTATCTTTATTTGAAAAAGAAGGCATCTAAAAAAAATTTTTTATTGGTGGATAAATTTATCCGCCAATCAGCAAGGACAACCCAGGTTGTTCACCAAAAATGGGTCGGCATCTAAACTTACATTCTTGCATTTCAAATAAAGATACCAAGAGAATGAAGAACATTTGATAATAGGAGTAAAAGAGAAAGTTGCTTAAAATCTCATGCTCTATCTGAATCATGAAAGAAAACATTTGGGTTCAGTGTCCCTTGAAGGGAGCGGAGCTGAAGACCGATGAGGGCGGAGCTGAAGACCGATGACCACGGAGCTGAAGACCGGCGACCCTGCAACTGAAGACCGGCGATCCTGGAACTGAAGACCAGCGACCCTGGAACTTAAAGGGACACTAAACCCAATTTTTTTATTTTGTGATTCAGATAGAGCATGTCATTTTAAGCAACTTTCTAATTTACTCCTATTATCATTTTTTTTCCTTCTCTTGCTATCTTTATTTGAAAAAGAAGGCATCTAAAAAAAAAATGTGGGTTCAGAACTCTGGATAGCACTTTTTTATTGGTGGATAAATGTATCCGCCAATCAGCAAGGACAACCCAGGTTGTTCACCAAAAATGGGCCGGCATCTAAACTTCATTCTTGCATTTCAAATAAAGATACCAAGAGAATGAAGAACATTTGATAATAGGAGTAAAAGAGAAAGTTGCTTAAAATTTCATGCTCTATCTGAATCATGAAAGAAAAACTTTGGGTTCAGTGTCCCTTGAAGACCGGCGACCGCGGAGCCATGGAGCGTGGAGGATCCTCTTCGTATGATCGCCGTCGTACACTGAATAGTGAATTCAAGGTACGCGATTAAAGATGGTGTCCCTTGAATTCCTATTGGCTGATTTGATTCTTCAAATTCAAATCAGCCAATAGGATGAGAGCTACTGAAATCCTATTGGCTGTTTTAATCACCCAATAGGATTTCAGTAGCTCTCATCCTATTGGCTGATTTGAATTTGTAATGTTAGCTTTTTTTATTTTTTGTAATCATAGCTTTTTTTTTCGTAACTTTAGTATTTTTTAGTTTAGTTAATTTGTGTTACTTTAGGGGGTGTTACGTTAGGGGGCTTAGTAATTTAATTAGTTATTTGCGTTGTGGGTTTTGGCGGTTTAAGGGGTTAATAGGTTAGTGTAATTAGGTTTATTGCAATGTGGGGTTTTTGCGGTTTAGGGGTTAATATGGTAAATAGGTTTGTTGTGATGTGTGGGTTTTGCAGTTTAGGGGTTAATAGGTTAATTATGTTTATTGAGATGTGGGGTTTTTGCGGTTTAGGGGTTAATAGGTTAATTAGGTTTTATGCTATGTGGGGTTTTTGCAGTTTAGAGGTTAATATGGTAAATAGGTTTATTGCGATGTGTGGGTTTTGCGGTTTAGGGGTTAATAGGTTAATTAGGTTTATTGCGATGTGGGGGTTTTGCGGTTAGGGGTTAATAGGGTAATTAGGTTTACTGCGATGTGGGTGGTTGACAGTTAAGGGATTAAGGGGTTAATTACTTTATTAGTTTGTGATGTGTGGGTTTGCGGTGTAGGTGTTAATACTTTGTGTGGGAGGTTCGTTTTTTTTTTGTTATACTTCGTGCGAGCTGTGTTTTTTTTTTTAATGCTCCGTTTGCCTTTGCTGCATCCCGGTGGATTCCAAAAATGTCAGGGTGAATTCTTTTGGCTGCGCGCAGCCAACATTCTGTTGGTTGCCTCGCGCTGCTAACATTCCATTGAGGATCCGTGCGCAACTGCCGACGGCGACGGACATTACAAACACAATTATAGTGTGTATATATATATATATATAAATATATATATATATATATATATACACACAGGTATATATATATATATATATATATATATATATATATATATATATATATATATATATATATATATACACACAGTGGGGGAAAAAAGTATTTAGTCAGCCACCAATTGTGCAAGTTCTCCCACTTAAGAAGATGAGAGAGGCCTGTAATTTTCATCATAGGTATACCTCAACTATGAGAGACAAAATGTGGAAACAAATCCAGACAATCACATTGTCTGATTTGGAAAGAATTTACTTGCATATTATGGTGGAGAATAAGTATTTGGTCACCTACAAACAAGTAAGATTTCTGGCTCTCACAGACCTGTATCTTCTTCTTTAAGAGGCTCCTCTGTCCTCCCCTCATTACCTGTATTAATGGCACCTGTTTGAACTTGTTATCAGTATAAAAGACACCTGTCCACAACCTCAAACAGTCACACTCCAAACTCCACTATGGTGAAGACCAAAAAGCTGTTGAAGGACACCAGAAACAAAATTGTAGACCTGCACCAGGCTGGGAAGACTGAATCTGCAATAGGCAAGCAGCTTGGTGTGAAGAAATCAACTGTGGGAGCAATAATTTGAAAATGGAAGATATACAAGACCACTGATAGTCTCCCTCGATCTGGGGCTCCACGCAAGATCTCACCCCGTGGGGTCAAAATGATCACAAGAACAGTGAGCAAACATCCCAGAACCACACGGGGGGAACTAGTGAATGACCTGCAGAGAGCTGGGTCCAACGTAACAAAGGCTACCATCAGTAACACACTACGCTGCCAGGGACTCAGATCTTGCAGTGCCAGATGTGTCCCCCTGCTTAAGCCAGTACATGTCCGGGCCCGTCTAAAGTATTCTAGAGAGCATTTGGATGATCCAGAAGCGGATTGGGAGAATGTCATATGGTCAGATGAAACCAAAGTAGAACTGTTTGGTAGAAACACAACTCGTCGTGTTTGGAGGAGAGAGAATGCTGAGTTGCAACCAAAGAACACCATACCTACTGTGAAGCATGGGGGTGGCAACATCATGTTTTGGGGCTGTTTCTCTGCAAAGGGAACAGGACGACTGATCCGTGTACATGAAAGAATGAATGGGGCCATGTATTGTGAGATTTTGAGTGCAAACTTCCTTCCATCAGCAAGGGCATTAAAGATGAAACAGGGCTGGGTCTTTCAGCATGACAATGATCCCAAACACACCACCCGGGCAATGAAGGAGTGGCTTCATAAGAAGCATTTCAAGGTCCTGGAGTGGCCTAGCCAGTCTCCAGATCTCAACCCCATAGAAAACCTTTGGAGGGAGTTGAAAGTCCGTGTTGCCCAGCGACAGCCCAAAACATCACTGCTCTAGAGGGGATCTGCATGCAGGAATGGGCCAACATACCAGCAACAGTGTGTGACAACCTTGTGAAGACTTACAGAAAACGTTTGTCCTCTGTCATTGCCAACAAAGGATATATAACAAAGTATTGAGATGAACTTTTGATATTGACCAAATACTTATTTTCCACCATAATTTGCAAATAAATTCTTAACAAATCAGACAATGTAATTGTCTGGATTTGTTTCCACATTTTGTCTCTCATAGTTGAGGTATACCTATGATGAAAATTACAGGCCTCTCTCATCTTCTTAAGTGGGAGAACTTGCACAATTGGTGGCTGACTAAATACTTTTTTGCCCCACTGTATATATTTATATATAAAACACAGACACCCCCATTGACCTCCATGTAAAGGCACTTTAGGTTCCGTGTATTTCTAACACTCCGCACTTCCCCTTATAACTGCTTTGTGCAGTTTTTTTTTTAAGATGTTCATATTTATATTGTATTTTAATGTACTGGCCTCTTTATTTTTGGGGCTATTGGGGTAACTTTTTATTTTAAGCAGAAGTCTGACCTCTGGTTAATTGCGCTTAGCGCAAAGTGAAACCGCAAGCTTACGGTAGCATTAACCAGACACTTGTAATGGCTGGTTATTTAACATGCTCCCTCCCTTTACAGGTGCATATTAAGATAGCGCTCCACTTGTAATCTGGCCCTTTGGCCTTTCATAACTTATTTATGTACATATTAAAATGTTTTAATAGGCAGGTACAATATTTTTCCTTTGAGATTTTTAATTACTTTCTTAATGTGGCCAACCTAAATATGTATCAAAGCCACATAGATGATAATAGACCTGGCATGCATATTTAAAAAAAAATTCTTTACTGACATTTCCTTTCTTATCTTTTAATGAACTGTGTACATCATATCTGTAATGTTTATATCACATTTTTACTAGTTGTTTAAAATGTTCAATTGTCAATGTGTATAAATAGATTCTTTATTAATACAAATACTGAGAGGGTTTCTGCACAAATGTACATGTTATTGTCATTGTATTCATGAACATAACATGCATTTACTTCTATCAGATGTAGCACCAAGGAGAAACTGGTATTTAGTGCTCTAAATCTGACAAAAACCTGATAATGCCAAATTGGTGCAAAAGAATTTGAAGAAAATTTGGCAGAAAAAAATTATTTTTTCCCTTAAAGTTAAAGATTACCTTATTAAAACATTTATCTTGAATTCAAAAAGTTTATATTTGCTTTATATAATTAGCATTTTATTAACTTGATTCCTGTCCTTTTGGAAGTTTACATTCTAGGTCAAAGGTAGACAAATGTATTTCAAACTTTAAAGCTAGCTAAGATATTAAGGAGCCAGGCTGTGGTATTTGTATACAGATTTATAAACCAGAAAGTTAAGAGCATGATATAATATTCTACAATCATGATCAACTCCGGCTCAGCAAAAATATAAATATCTATCTATCTATCTATATATATATATATAAACTGACATTAAAAAGTTTGAGGTCACTTAGACATTTCCTTATTTTCCATGAAAACATATGTGAAATGAGTTTGAATAGGAAATATAATCATCGACAAGGTTAGAAATAATTAATTTTAAGTGAAATAATAATTGTGTCCTTCAAACTTTTCTTTTGTCAAAGAATCCTCCATGTGCAGCGATTACAGCCATGCAGACATTTGGCATTCTAGTTGTCAATTTTTGGAGGTAATCTGAAGAGATTTCACCCCATCCTTCCTGAAGCACAAGTTGTACTGGCTTGATGGGAGGTGTACTTCTTATGTAGCATATGATCAAGCTGCTCCCACAACAGCTCAATAGGGTTGAGATTTGGTGGCTGTGCTGGCCACTCTATTAAAGACAGAATACCAGCTGACTGCTTCCTCCTTAAATAGTTCTTACGTAGTTTGGAGCTGTGCTTTTGGGTCATTGTCCTGTTGAAGAAGGAAATTGGCTCCAATCAGGAGTCGTCCACAGGGTATGGCATGGTGCTGTAAAATGGAGTGATAGTCTTCCTTCTTCAAAGTTTCTTTTACACTGTATAAATCTCCCACTTTACCACCACCAAAGCACCTTCACATTGCCTACACCATGCTTGACTGATGGCATCAAGCACTCCTCCAGCATATTGTCATTTGGTCTGCGTCCCTCACAAATGTTCTTCTTTTTGATCTAACCACCTCAAATTTAGGTTCATCTATCCATAACACTTTTTACCAAACTTTCTCTGTCCAGTGTTCTTTCTTCTGTTAAGTGTGATCAGTCCACGGGTCATCATTACTTCTGGGATATTAACTCCTCCCCAACAGGAAGTGCAAGAGGATTCACCCAGCAGAGCTGCATATAGCTCCTCCCCTCTACGTCACTCCCAGTCATTCTCTTGCACCCAACGACTAGATAGGAGGTGTGAGAGGGCTATGGTGATTATACTTAGTTTTATATCTTCAATCAAAAGTTTGTTATTTTAAAATAGCACCGGAGTGTGTTATTACCTCTCTGGCAGAGTTTGAAGAAGAATCTACCAGAGTTTTTGCTATGATTTTAGCCGGAGTAGTTAAGATCATATTGCTGTTTCTCGGCCATCTGAGGAGAGGTAAACTTCAGATCAGGGGACAGCGGGCAGATGAATCTGCATAGAGGTATGTAGCAGCTTTTATTTTCTGACAATGGAATTGATGAGAAAATCCTGCCATACCGATATAATGTCATGTATGTATACTTTACACTTCAGTATTCTGGGGAATGGTACTTCACTAGAATTACACTGTAAGAAGTACATTAAGCTGTTTAATAACTAGAAATTATGTTTAACGTTTTTGCTGGAATGTAAAATCGTTTTCATTTGCTGAGGTACTGAGTGAATAAATGTTTGGGCACCATTTTTCCACTTGGCAGTTGCTTAATCTTTTTCTGACAGTTTCTGTTCTCTCTCACTGCTGTGTGTGAGGGGGAAGGGCCGTTTTTTTGGCGCCTTTTCTATGCATCAGTTATTTCAGTCAGCAGCTCATTGTATTTCCTGCATGATCCAGTTCATCTCTACAGAACTCAGGGGTCTTCAAACTTATTTTGAGGGAGGTAATTTCTCTCAGCAGAGCTGTGAGAATTATAGTTGACTGTGATAAAAAACGTTTATTCTGTAATTGTTTCCTGCTTTCAGAATTTGTTATCTTTGCTATTGGGATTAAACCTTTGCTAAAGTTGTGTTGTTTACAAGGATTGAGGCTATAACTGTTTCAATTTATTAATTTTCAACTGTCATAGATTTTCTGTGCTTCTTAAAGGCACAGTACGTTTTTAATATTATTCTAATTGAATTGTATTCTAAGTTGCAAGTTTATTTGCTAGTGTGTTAAACATGTCTGATTCAGAGGAAGATACCTGTGTCATTTGTTGCAATGCCAAAGTGGAGCCCAATAGAAATTTATGTACTAACTGTATTGATGCTACTTTAAATAAAAGTCAATCTGTACAAATTGAACAAATTTCACCAAACAACGAGGGGAGAGTTATGCCGACTAACTCGCCTCACGTGCCAGTACCTGCATCTCCCGCTCGGGAGGTGCGTGATATTGTAGCGCCGAGTACATCTGGCCGGCCATTACAAATCACATTACAGGATATGGCTTCTGTTATGACTGAAGTTTTGGCTAAATTACCAGAACTAAGAGGTAAGCGTGATCACTCTGGGGTGAGAACAGAGTGCGCTGATAATATTAGGGCCATGTCAGATACTGCGTCACAGGTTGCAGAACATGAGGACGGAGAACTTCATTCTGTGGGTGACGGTTCTGATCCAAACAGACTGGATTCAGATATTTCAAATTTTAAATTTAAACTGGAAAACCTCCGTGTATTACTAGGGGAGGTGTTAGCGGCTCTGAATGATTGTAACACAGTTGCAATACCAGAGAAAATGTGTAGGTTGGATAAATATTTTGCGGTACCGACGAGTACTGAGGTTTTTCCTATACCTAAGAGAATTACTGAAATTGTTTCTAAGGAGTGGGATAGACCCGGTGTGCCGTTCTCACCCCCTCCGATATTTAGAAAAATGTTTCCAATAGACGCCACCACACGGGACTTATGGCAAGCGGTCCCTAAGGTAGAGGGAGCAGTTTCTACTTTAGCTAAGCGTACCACTATCCCGGTGGAGGATAGCTGTGCTTTTTCAGATCCAATGGATAAAAAATTAGAGGGTTACCTTAAGAAAATGTTTGTTCAACAAGGTTTTATATTGCAACCCCTTGCATGCATTGCGCCGATCACGGCTGCAGCGGCGTTCTGGATTGAGTCTCTGGAAGAGAACATTAGTTCAGCTACTCTGGACGACATTACGGACAGGCTTAGAGTCCTTAAACTAGCTAATTCATTCATTTCGGAGGCCGTAGTACATCTAACTAAACTTACGGCGAAGAATTCAGGATTCGCCATTCAGGCACGCAGGGCGCTGTGGCTAAAATCCTGGTCAGCTGATGTTACTTCTAAGTCTAAATTGCTTAATATACCTTTCAAAGGGCAGACCTTATTCGGGCCCGGGTTGAAAGAGATTATCGCTGACATTACAGGAGGTAAAGGCCATGCCCTGCCTCAGGACAAAGCCGAAACTAAGACTAGACAGTCTAATTTTCGTTCCTTTCGTAATTTCAAAGCAGGAGCAGCATCAACTTCCTCTGCACCAAAACAGGAAGGAGCTGTTGCTCGCTACAGACAAGGCTGGAAACCTAACCAGTCCTGGAACAAGGGCAAGCAGACCAGGAAACCTACTGCTGCCCCTAAAACGGCATGAATTGAGGGCCCCCGATCCGGGATCGGATCTAGTGGGGGGCAGGCTTTCTCTCTTCGCCCAGGCTTGGGCAAGAGATGTCCAGGATCCCTGGGCGCTAGAAATAATATCTCAGGGATACCTTCTGGACTTCAAATACTCTCCTCCAAGAGAGAGATTTCATCTGTCAAGGTTGTCAACAATCCAGACAAAGAAAGAGGCGTTTCTACGCTGCGTACAAGAGCTCTTGTTAATGGGAGTAATCCACCCAGTTCCACGATCGAAACAGGGACAGGGGTTTTACTCAAATCTGTTTGTGGTTCCCAAAAAAGAGGGAACTTTCAGACCAATCCTGGACTTAAAGATCCTAAACAAGTTCCTAAGAGTTCCATCGTTCAAGATGGAGACTATTCGGACAATTTTACCTATGATCCAAGAGGGTCAGTACATGACCACTGTAGATTTAAAAGATGCTTACCTTCACATACCGATTCACAAAGATCATTACCGGTACCTAAGGTTTGCCTTCCTAGACAGGCATTACCAGTTTGTAGCTCTTCCATTCGGATTGGCTACAGCTCCAAGAATCTTCACAAAGGTTCTGGGTGCTCTTCTGGCGGTACTAAGACCGCGGGGAATCTCGGTAGCTCCATACCTAGACGACATTCTGATTCAAGCTTCAAGCTTTCAAACTGCCAAGTCTCATACAGAGTTAGTACTGGCATTTCTAAGGTCACATGGATGGAAGGTGAACGAAAAGAAAAGTTCACTCGTTCCACTCACAAGAGTTCCCTTCCTGGGGACTCTTATAGATTCTGTAAAAATGAAGATTTACCTGACAGAGGACAGGTTAACAAGACTTCAAAGTGCTTGCCGCACCCTTCATTCCATTCAACACCCGTCAGTGGCTCAATGCATGGAGGTAATCGGCTTAATGGTAGCGGCAATGGACATAGTAGAGTCTCCTGCCAATAAACATTCCTTCTCTGAATCTGGATCAAGAGACCAGAAATTCTCTTCTTTGGTGGCTTTCTCGGCCACATCTGTCCAGGGGGATGCCATTCAGCAGACCAGACTGGACATTTGTAACAACAGACGCCAGCCTTCTAGGTTGGGGTGCCGTCTGGAATTCTCTGAAGGCTCAGGGACAATGGAGTCAGGAGGAGAGTCTCCTGCCAATAAACATTCTGGAATTGAGAGCAGTTCTCAATGCCCTCCTGGCTTGGCCCCAGTTGACAACGCGGAGTTTCATCAGGTTTCAGTCGGACAACATCACGACTGTAGCTTACATCAACCATCAGGGAGGGACACGAAGCTCCCTAGCTATGATGGAAGTATCAAAGATAATTCGCTGGGCAGAGTCTCACTCTTGCCACCTGTCAGCAATCCACATCCCGGGAGTGGAGAACTGGGAGGCGGATTTCTTAAGTCGTCAGACTTTTCATCCGGGGGAGTGGGAACTTCATCCGGAGGCCTTTGCCCAAATACTTCGACGTTGGGGCAAACCAGAGATAGATCTCATGGCGTCTCGACAGAACGCCAAGCTTCCTCGTTATGGGTCCAGATCCAGGGATCCAGAAGCAGTCCTGATAGATGCCCTGAATGCACCTTGGGACTTCAGGATGGCTTACGTGTTTCCACCCTTCCCGATGCTTCCTCGATTGATTGCCAGAATCAAACAAGAGAGAGCATCAGTGATTCTAATAGCACCTGCGTGGCCACGCAGGACTTGGTATGCAGATCTGGTGGACATGTCATCCTGTCCACCTTGGTCTCTACCTCTGAAACAGGACCTTCTGATACAGGGTCCCTTCAAACATCAAAGTCTAACTTCTCTGAAGCTGACTGCTTGGAAATTGAACGCTTGATTTTATCAAGACGTGGGTTTTCTGAGTCAGTTATTGATACCTTAATACAGGCTAGGAAACCTGTTACCAGAAAGATTTACCATAAGATATGGCGTAAATACCTATATTAGTGTGAATCCAAAGGTTACTCTTGGAGTAAGGTTAGGATTCCTAGGATATTGTCTTTTCTACAAGAAGGTTTAGAAAAGGGTTTATCCGCTAGTTCATTAAAGGGACAGATCTCAGCTCTGTCCATTCTGTTACACAAACGTCTGTCAGAAGTTCCTGACGTCCAGGCTTTTTGTCAGGCTTTGGCCAGGATTAAGCCTGTGTTTAAAACGGTTGCTCCACCATGGAGTTTAAACCTTGTTCTTAATGTTTTACAGGGCGTTCCGTTTGAACCCCTTCATTCCATTGATATAAAGTTGTTATCTTGGAAAGTTCTATTTTTAATGGCTATTTCCTCGGCTCGAAGAGTCTCTGAGTTATCAGCCTTACATTGTGATTCTCCTTATTTGATTTTTCATTCGGATAAGGTAGTTCTGCGTACTAAACCTGGGTTCTTACCTAAGGTAGTTACTAACAGGAATATCAATCAAGAGATTGTTGTTCCTTCTTTATGCCCAAATCCTTCTTCGAAGAAGGAACGTCTACTGCACAACCTGGATGTAGTCCGTGCTCTAAAATTTTACTTACAGGCAACTAAGGAATTTCGACAAACGTCTTCTCTGTTTGTCGTTTACTCTGGGCAGAGGAGAGGTCAAAAAGCTTCTGCTACCTCTCTTTCTTTTTGGCTTCGTAGCATAATTCGTTTAGCTTATGAGACTGCTGGACAGCAGCCTCCTGAAAGGATTACAGCTCATTCCACTAGAGCTGTGGCTTCTACTTGGGCCTTTAAGAATGAGGCCTCTGTTGAACAGATTTGCAAGGCTGCAACTTGGTCTTCGCTTCATACTTTTTCCAAATTTTACAAATTTGACACTTTTGCTTCATCGGAGGCTATTTTTGGGAGAAAGGTTCTTCAGGCAGTGGTTCCTTCTGTATAAAGAGCCTGCCTATCCCTCCCGTCATCCGTGTACTTTTGCTTTGGTATTGGTATCCCAGAAGTAATGATGACCCGTGGACTGATCACACTTAACAGAAGAAAACATAATTTATGCTTACCTGATAAATTCCTTTCTTCTGTAGTGTGATCAGTCCACGGCCCGCCCTGTTTTAAGGCAGGTAAATATTTTTTAATTTATACTCCAGTCACCACTTCACCCTTGGCTTTTCCTTTCTCGTTGGTCCTTGGTCGAATGACTGGGAGTGACGTAGAGGGGAGGAGCTATATGCAGCTCTGCTGGGTAAATCCTCTTGCACTTCCTGTTGGGGAGGAGTTAATATCCCAGAAGTAATGATGACCCGTGGACTGATCACACTACAGAAGAAAGGAATTTATCAGGTAAGCATAAATTATGTTTTTGCCCATCTTAATCTTTTTATTGGCCAGTCAGAGATATGGAAGAGGCAAATTGAAGAGGCGACTCCAGGATGCTAGAAGGCCAGCACCCTGGAGTCGCCTCTTCACTGTTGACGTTGAGACTGGTGTTTTGCGGGTTCTATTTAATGAAGCTGCTAGTGGAGGACCTGTGAGGCATCTATTTCTCAAACTAGACACTCTATGTATTTGTCCTCTTGCTCAGTTGTGCACCAGGCCAGGGACCTACCACTCCTCTTTTTATTTTGGTTAGAGACAGTTTGCACTGTTTTGTGAAGAGAGTAGTACACAACGTTGTACGGGATCTTCAGTTTCTTGGCAATTTTTCGCATTGGAATTTCTAAAAGCAAGAATACACTGACGAGTTTCAGAAGAAAGTTCTTCTTTTCTGGCCATCTTGAGCCTGTAATCAAACTTACAATTTATGATACTCCTTACTAAACTAGTATCATGAAGGCCATTTTTATTGCTTCTTTAATCAGCACAAACAGTTTTCAGCTGTGATAACATAATTGCAAAAGGGCTTTCTAATGATCAATTAACCTTTTTAAATAATAAACTTGGATTAGCAAACACAACGTGACATTGGAACACAGGACAGATGACTGCTGATAATGGGCCCCTGTACGCCTATGTAGATATTCCATTAAAATAAGCCTTTGAAGCTACAATAGTCATGTACAACATTAACAATATCTACACTGTATTTCTGATCAATTTTATGTTATTTTAATGGACAAAAAAATTACTTTTCTTTTGAAAACAAGGAAATTTGTAAGTGAGCCCAAACTTTTGAACACAAGTGTACATAACCAACGGACAGAAATTGTGATACTATAACTCTTTTAAAGTTAACACTATTACATATATTTGATCAATTTAAACATTAAAGCATGAAATAGTAACATTCTCCAGTATCTTTCACTACATAATTGTCTTAAATATGTTTTGGTAAATATTTTAACTGACAATTTAAGTTCAGATTTTTTTGCAATGTATGACATTGTATACACAACATATATAAAAAGTAAAAACACTAACATTTCTGTTAAAAATGTTTAAATGTGTCAATAAAGTTTTTGTTGAAGAGACATGAAACCCAAAATGTTTCTTTCATGATTCAGATAGAGCATACACTTTTAAACAACTTTCCATTTTAATTCTATTATCTAATTTGCTTAGTTCTTTGTTAAAAAAGAATACCCAGGTAAGTTCAGAAGCTGGGAACTAGTCGCGGATTGGTTGCTGCACATATATACCTCGTCATTGGCTTACCAATGTGTTTAGCTAGCTCCCTTAAGTGCATTGCTTCTCCTTCAATAAAGGATACCAAGAGAATGAAGCTAAATTGACAATGAAAGTAAATTGAAAAGTTGTATAAAGATTTATGTCCTATTTGAGTCATGAAAGAAAAATGTTTCATGTCCCTTTAACTTACTGAGTGGACACAGCTTAAAGCCATCGTGGTGAAGAATCACTCATGACTTACAAACCTTGCTCTCACACAGTCAATCAGCACATGCTTGTGTAGTTTTAAAAGGGGGGGGGTGTAGATGGTGCCCCACAAACCTGAATGAAGACAGACGGGTTCCTTAGCTAAAAACATTATCTGCAAGTAGCATTTTAAATGGACCTAGACTTCATCAGCTGGACTGTCATATACTTTAGGTAGGGTTGGCCCTATGACCAGATACACATGTTGCAGTGTTCAGAGAGGAGCATGAATTGTCTAGCAGCACTACTCATTTACTATCCAGCAGCAATATTAATGTTATTCCCCGTAGTATGTATAACTCATAGCTGTCCTAGAAAACATGGCCGAGGTGGCAATGTTTATTCCAGGGTCTATGTGTGGACATCTGGCAGACGTGCATATTACTTTCATGTCATGACCCAAGATAATTCCATGACATCTAATGTGGTTGCAGTGACACTCACCATCTGCTTGTCCTGCTGAGCCTTCTGTTTTGGAGGGGGTCATGTTTTTCTTTCTTTTGTTCTTCTTTTTGTCACTCATAGGGGAAGATGGAGGCTCTTTGCTACTCGAAGGGCTGGAAATCACATCCCCAGTAGAACTGCTCTCTGTTTAGTGATACATTAGAGAGCACAGTGCAATTAGCATAGTGATATAACTTCTTACAAGAGTTAATTTACCATCTGCTCATCATAATGAATGGTATTAAATATTTTTTATACAAGTCAGACACAAAAGGTAACAAATAGAACATATTAGCTAAAACAATAATTAGCCAACAGGGAGAAGTATCAGTGAAATTAAAATAAACTTTAAGACTCAATTATCAGTAACATTATGGAAAAGATAATTAAAACATTCTTTCCAACAGAGTTGATAACGTTTCATATTGTTACGACCCATATGGGACAACCCTGCTAATACATTTAAATTAAATAAAGAAATAATTTAAGGAAACATTTAGCCATAATTGTTGTAAATTACAAGTTAGTATGATAGTCTTTAAGCTGTAAGTTACATTATTTAAATGTACTAGTTAGATGGCGGATGATACTTCATTTACAATAGCTCTAATATGCAGCAGTATTATTTTAGTGAACTATACAACCACTGGGTGGCACTGTGACTGCACATTAGAAAAGTTAATTAGCAGTAAACATATTACCGTTACATATAGTTGTATAACAGAGACTGAAGATATTTCATTTAATATAGAGAACCGTAAAGGGATATGAAACCCAAATGTTTTCTTTCATGATTTAGATAGAGAGGCCTATTTATCAAGCCGTCAACCGCAAAGACGCTGGAATTCTGCAGCGTAATTGTGGCGAGCCTGATTCCCCTTAGTTATCAAAGCCTACAGACCGGCAAAAGTTGAAATTTGTGACGTAACATACGATCCGCTGGTCTCAGTCCGACACAAATCGATGCTTACGTCACTACAGATGTTCCAAATGCAAAATCGGTTGATCTTCAAAACTGTAAGTGAATATTCAGGGGTTAATGTTAGGATTTTTTAAGGGTGTATTGGGTGGGTTTAATTTTTAGATTAGGGATTTGGGCTGCAATAGAGCTAAATGCCCTTTTCAGGGCAATGAGGAGCTTAGGTTTTTTAGTTAGGTTTTTATTTGGGTAGTTGGTTTTACTGTTGGGGGGGTATTTGTATTTTTTATTTACAGGTAAAAAAGGCCGCAAAAGGCCCTTTTAAGGGCTTTTTGGAGTTTATTGTAGGCTAGGGGCTTTTTTATTTTGGGGGGATTTTTTATTTTCATAGGGCCCTTAGATTAGGTGTAATTATTTTAAATCTTTGATAAAAAAAATTTTGTGTAACTTAGTGTTTATTTTTTTTTGTAACTTAGTGTTTGTTATTTTTTGTAACTTAGTTGTTAGTTTTTTGTAACTTAGTAATTTTTTAGTGTAGATATAAATTATTTGAGTAGGGTTAGGTTTTTAAATAATATAATATAGTTAATTTAATTTGTAGTTTAATGTAATTTTAGTATAACAGTTAGGGTAGATTCATTATTAATTTAAAATAGTTTAATGTAATTTTAGTATAATAGTTAGGGTAGATTAATGATTAGTTTAATATAGTTTAATGTAATTTTAGTATACTAGTTAGGGTAGATTAATCAATAGTTTAATGTAGTTTAATGTAATTTTAGTATAATAGGGTAGGTTAATTATTAGTTTAATATAGTTTAATTTAATTTTAAAGGTAAGTTTAAATTTATTATAAGATAGGGATGAGGTAATATTTAATATAAAGTTAGTGGGTTGTTAGGTTTAGAGGCTAATAGGTTAATTTAATTTATGGCGATGTGGGGGGCTGGCGGTTTAGGGGTTAATAACTTTATTTAGTTGCGGTGGGCTCCGTGAGCGGCGGGATAGGGGTTAATAACATAATGTAGGTGGTGGCGGTGTAGGGGGCGGCAGATTAGGGGTTAAGAACATAATGTAGGTGGCGGCAGTGTAGGGGGTGGCAGATTAGGGGTTAAGAACATAATGTAGGTGATGGCGGGGTCCGGGAGCGGCGGGATAGGGATTAATAAGTTTATTAGAGTTGCGGTGGGCTCCGGGAGCAGCGGGATAGGGGTTAATAACTTTATTTAGTTGTGGTGAGCTCTGGGAGCGGCAGGATAGGGGTTAAACAGTTTAGTATAGTGGGGGTGTTTATTGACAGTATACAAATAAAGCTGTGAAAAAGCCGAATAGCAGCGAGATCGATGACTGTCAGTTAACAACAGTCCGCTGCTCATCGCCCCGTACTTGGTGCTCGGCTTTTTTACAGCTTTTTTGTTAAATATGGAGAACGTATTCAGGTCCGCGGCCGCGATGTTAGGTGATGTCAGGCGAGCGTATTGGTGCCGTCGAATGCAGCACAGTTGACGGCTTGATAAGTAGGCCTCAGAGCGTGCCATTTTAAGGAACTTTCTAATTTACTCCTATTGTCAAATTTTCTTAGTTTTTTTGGTATCTTTATTTGAAAAGCAGGAAAAATGTAGCCACTAATCAGCAAGCATTACCCAGGGTGCTGAACCAAAATAAATGGGATGGCTCCTAAGCTTACATTCCTGCTTTTTGGAATAAAAATACCAAGAGAAAGAAGAAAAATTGATAAAAAGGAGTAAATTAGAAAATTGCTTAAAACCTCATGCTCTATCCAAACCACGAAAGAAAAAAATAAATGGGTTTCATATAACTTTAATGAATTTAGGCCCTATATTGCAAAAAGCATTCTTTACTTTTACTTGCAGAGTAACTCAACGTGTACAAACTATTCCTAGTTTCTAGTTTCTGGCAGCAGAAAGTGTCTGTGGCACGCTGGTAGATTATCAAAGATGAAAGAACTGTGCTGCCAGTGATGGTGGTATCGAGAGAGGTTGCAGGCAAGAAGAGACATTATCATGCCATTCTTAGTATTTGTAGAAAACGCAACAACTCATGTATAATATGTGTATGTCCTAAAAGTTAAAGTGAATGTCAAGTCACGGTCACCCCTCTTCCTCATCTTGTTAATTACCGAAAATAAACGTTAGTTTAAGTCATCAATTTTTTATAATTTAAGAATAAACCATAATCGAAGGATTTATAACCCTATTTCGCTTACTTTCTTCCTCCGCCCGCCATCTTGTCCCTCGTATCTAATTTGATTGACATTGCCTTTAACGAATTATAGCTCATACCCCGTGGCGTCCAGCCCCTTTTTGCACACGTAATGCGATCAAACTGTGCATGCGTTCCCTAACAAATCGTCATTGACAATCCATGCATGCGCAAACGGTTTTACTATATTATTTACATTGCCGATCAGGAAAAGAGGAAAGTATGTATACCATAGATGTTGAGATCGGAATAAACGAGGTCGCTTTCGCTTGCTGCCAAAGTATTCAATGAATGGAAACATTCATTGAATACTTTGTTTCTTTATTTACATAGGGCGTAAAGACGCAGGTGCAATGACAAATAGATTTCAGAATACGAATAGAAACTGATCAGGGCACGCATGCGCATATTAACAGCTGTTTCAAAACGCATGCGCAAATTGTTGTCTCCTCGGGAGCGTGCTTCAAGCCTATGTAAGAGAGCAGGAGGGACTGTTCTATAAGCAATGGACTCAGAATACCGGAAGTCAAGGATGGGAGGAGTTGGCGTTCAAGACGCAGATAAGTTATAAAATAAATTATAATATCACAAGATGCTTATTTTCCAAAATAAACATTGCGGTTTACATTGCAAGTATATTGAGAATTAATAATATTCATTAGAAAGCATATAATTTACATTCACTTTAATACAATAAATTTCCCATGCAGAGAAAAGAACTGCCTATAAGCATCTGAACAAGACCTCATTAAGCCACAGAGCGCTAGCGGTGGTGCGGTCCTAAATTTTAACAGCTACTTATCTGACTTTCTGAACTCAACTGAAGTTGAGCTGGGGGGCCACACAGGAAAAAGAGGAGCTGCTTCCCTTTGATTGTGATCTGTCCTTCCCCACTGGTTAGTCTTTGGCAGAGCAAATGCACTTCTGTACACACAGGGTGGTGGTTGTTTCTGTAAAACACTACGGTGGCCATATTTGGAACACTGACACCATATTGTAAATGTAAATCCATACAGAGGGGCCAGACATCATGCAGGTGGTGCGCCCCTGTTGTAATGTCACTACTAACTGAAGGGCCAGATGAGAGGTTTGGGCCAAGTCTCAGTTAAGACCTCTTTAGTGATGCACCTGCAGCTGAAGAACTTGCCACCTTCTGAATACATGCAGCTCTAGGTCTAGGCCCAGTAGGTTTATTGTTAAAGGGACGTTAAACTTAGCATGTTGTCCCCATGAAAATAAAACAATGATGCTATATATGTATTTGTTTTTTATTTTGCCTGCATTTGCTGTAAAACAAAGTTCTTATTCCACTCTCCAAAAGAAGACGGAGTGCCTTGATCATTCTTAGGGCTAGATTACAAGTGGAGCGCTAAATTATTGCGCTTCCGCAAACGGGCAAATTGCCTGTTTGCTGGAGCACAATAATTAACTAGCCATTACAAGTGGCTGGTTATTGCTACCACAAGCTTCAGGTAGTAATTAGCACTGCAAAAATTAACCAGAGATAAGATCTCTGGTTAATTTTCTAAAATTGCCACAAATCACCTCAAAATAGAGGGCATTGTAGTTTATAATTTTAAAAAAAATGTAGATTTTTTTTTTTTTTAAATTAAAAACAACATCACTAGTTTTTTGGGTCTAAAGTTGGTGGGAGTGGGGTGTTAGAAAAAAAAATGTCACTGAAAAGTGCCTTTACATTGCGTTCTATGGGAACTGTGTGTTCCCATAGACCGCAATGTAAATATATACAGGTAGCTCTCAGTTTACGCCGGGGTTAGGTTCCAGAAGGAATGGTTGTAAATCGAAACCATTGTAAATTGAAACCCAGTTTATAATGTAAGTCAATGGGAAGTGAGGGAGTTAGGTTCCAGGCCCCTGTCAAAATTGGCATAAGTAACACCTAATACATAATGTTTAAAGATTTGAAATGAAGACTTTAAATGCTAAACAGCATTATAAACCTAATAAAATAATCACACAACACAGAATATATAATTAAACTAAGTTAAATGAACAAAAACATTTGCTAAACAGCATTATAAACCTAATAAAATAATCACACAACACAGACTTTACTTGCATTTTTCTGCAAACAGTTCTTTCTATGCATTCCAATCTGGACTGATTTATAGACAGGAAGATCTTGTTCCTTTGCAAGCTGCTTGATAGCTCAGGTCTGGTTAAACTGATTAATTTCAGCTTGCTTGGCTTGCAGGCTTGCATATCTTTGCTGCAACACAAGCGGACAGCTCCACCTACTGGCTATTTTAATCAATGCACTGCTTCTCAATGCTTTTCAATAGCAGTCACATGACTGAAAAAAAGGTTGTTATTCTGAAACGGTGCAAATTGAACCGTTGTAAACTGAGGGCCACCTGTATATGTATATTTTAAAATTCTGCCCATCGTTGTCCTATTTACCCCTTTCGCTGTGCGAGGTTCTAATGCCATCTGCAATTTACTTGTAATACCAGCGCACATTATCATGCGCTGGTATTACAAAGTGGAGCACTAATATCGCTTGCTCGCAAGCGATATTTAGAACTAAACTTGTAATCTTGTACTTAATGCGGTGAAATTTAATAAACCCTGTATCAGGCTACAACATACCTAGATCAGAGCACAAGCTTTGTTATAGGTCATAGCAAAAAGTCCAGGAACATGAATTACCCTGCGATTTTCCAGGGTGTATCACTGAATCACTCTTGATTTACTCAGCTTTGTAAATAGAAATAATAAAATAGAGAGTGATTGTAAAACATGTATTTCATGTGGGTGTTTTGCAATGAACGCTTAATTGCTGATGTATATTTAAAAAAAAAAAATTAAAGGGCAATAACAATATTTAGTATTATATAAATGATTTCTAAACTTGATAATCTGGTTTATAGTAAACCTATTATGTACTTATATTTGGCACAGATTGCACTGTTGTGGGTAATGCAGTGACTGGCTGATTTAATGAACTGACTAAGCAAGACCTACAAAAAAGGTGCATACTGTGCAACTAGTTAATATATCAAACAATACATTATTATATTATATACTTAAAAAATAATCCAGCTTGTTTTGTCATAATTTGTTGTCTTTAAAAGTTAGTATATAAATTATATTTACAGTGTATTGTATAATCTAAATTGTCTATGTTTCCTGGGAGAATAGAACAGTTATTCTATAGTAACATATGTAACAACAGAGAAGTGAATGAACTGCAATAAGGAACATTCAAAAGACCAGGTAACAGCACTCTAATCATCATATAAAATATTCATAAGGACATAGTAGGTTAATGCAAAATATGTTTATCTCACCCCAATTATATAAAAATTGAACATACAAGACAGACAGACAAACACATGGGGCTCTCACGATATAGGCAAAACAACATTTGCTATGTTGATGATATTCTGATACTCTGGGAGGGCACAAAAGAACAACTTAAAGGGACACTGAACCCAATTTTTTTACTTTTGTGATTCAGATAGAGCGTGCAATTTTAAGCAACTTTCTAATTTACTCCTGTTATCAAATTTTCTTCATTCTCTTGGTATGTTTATTTGAAAAGCAAGAATGTAAGTTTAGATGCCGGCCCATTTTTGGTGAACAAACTGGGTTGTCCTTGCTAATTGGACAGTACCAATAAACAAGTGCTGTCCATGGGTCTGAAACAAAAAAATGCTGGCTCTTTAGCTTAGATTCCTTCTTTTTCAAATAAAGATAGCAAGAGAACGAAGAAAAATTGATAATAGGAGTAAATTAGAAAGTTGCTTAAAATTGCATGCTCTATCTGAATCATGAAATAAAAAAATTGGGTTCAGTGTCCCTTTAAGGAATTTGTGTCTTTACTTAACCAAAATTATTTGAACATATTTCTCACCTGCAATAGTGATTACCAGAGTATTAGCTTTCTTGACCTACAAATTAGTAAAAAGAAGAATTTAATCTGTACTAGATATGTGCAATTCGTTTCGGATCAATTCGGAAATTCGGCAAATTCGGAGATTCGGATCGAACCGAATTTCCGAATTAAAATACTGCCGAATTTACCGAATAAATCCGAATTAGTTTGGATTTATTCGGTAAATTCGGATGGCCATGGATTACACTAGTATTGTACAGTATATTAGGTTATATCACTCTGCTATGGGTTACACTTAATATACAGTACATAATACTAGTCTAATCCCACCTAACACTTACCGAAATTCCGAATTTCCGAACCGAATCGAACCGAATCCAGCCAAATTTCTTCGAATCCAAATTAATCCGAACCGAATCGATTCAAAATTTTCCAAATTCAAATCGGTCCGAACCGAAATTTGAAAAATTCCTAATCAATCCGAACCGAACCGAATTTTTTCGCCATGCACATATCTAATCTGTACTGAGGTATTTCGAAAACAGACTGCATCGAACAGCCTTCTTTTAGGTACTAGCCACCATCCTGAGAACTTGAAATGTGGGATGCCTTATGGACAATTTTTGAGACTACGCAAAATATGCTCTGATGATCATTCCTTTGACCAAAAAGCCAAAGAAATGGCAAAGAGGTTCCACAATCGTGGCTACTCCAAGAGGGTTGAAAAAAGGGCCCTTTACAAAGCAAAATTACAGAATAGGATTATCAGCAAATGACTGCACATAGAGCAAACAACTTGAAAGATCTTTTGGTGAAAAGCAAATTCACCAGCACTCCAACCGAGAATTAGTTGGCAACTTGGCATCAAATGCACAAAAAATTGTAGGTTACTATATTTGTTTCCAGGTTGCACCTTCTCATTCTTTGCACATTTTTTAGGTGAGCAGATCTCCCCTCTCTTTTTGTGTACAGCTATTCTAGAGCACTGGTTTTCAAATCTGTCCTCAGGCCTCCCTTATAGGCCACATTTTGAGAATATTTGAACTGGAGCACAGGTGAAATAATCAGCTGATTAGTAAACATGGCTATTTGACCTGTTCTCATCCAAGGTAATCCCGAAAGCCTAGACAGGTTTGAAAACCAGTGTTCTATAGCACAGCTGCATTTAACACTTTGGTTGTAAGAGAAAGTAGCGGACCTACTCAACAGAGGGCCATAGTGCAAATTATTTTTGGGCCCCCCAAAGGTAACTCAATAGCAAGCAATAGTAATAATATACATGCAGCCCTGTATAATGATTTTGGGAATATATAGATAGTTATATAGACATAGATAGTTGTTTTCCTATTCTGTTTATGGAAGTTTAGTGTGAAATCACTGCAAAGCAATGCAAGACCTCAGTTGATTGGCTATTGTGTTTTCTTTTTTTTCAACTTCCAGCTTTACAGCAGCTCTAACTGTTCACAGAGCACTTACTCTGGTGAGCTGAAGAAATTTTGAGGTAAAATATCTTCCATTTTTACATAGAGATGTTCAGGTGATATTTTCATGTGAGCTTTTTTCAGTTATTCTGCACCACTTTCAAGTGATTTAGCATATGAGTGTCATGTCCCTTTAATTATTTGCAGAAGTAATTTCCTCTTTCTAAAGGGTCACTAGGCAATGAAAACTGAAATAATGCTGGCAAAATAAGGTTTGCTTAATAAGTGAAAACTTGTTTTGTAAATAACAACAAATGTCTACTTACTCATTGTTTGTGGCTTGGTTATTGCAGTGTCTCCCACCTGAGGAGTGCTGACATCTTTCAACAAACCATTGACGCTGGTGGATGGTCCACAGGCAGAGATGGCTCTTGGTGGTCTTTTCCCAGGAACCTTCACTGTAGTTCGCAACAAGTCCATCTCCTTCCCATGTGTACTGTGTAGATAATCCTTCAAACAGGTATAGAAAACAAGTAAATCAGGGTTCTAAGAATAAAAATCCAAATCAACATATATTTTATTTAAAAAAAGAAAGAAAATGATGCTCACGTTATCTTATCAGCAATCTGGATATGTTGTATTTGCCACAACATGATAGATTAACTCTTATCTGTTATCTCCCTCCAATGTTTGACATGAATTTAAGAATTATTTACTGAGGTAAAATGAATGTAACTGGAAAGGAAGTGTGAGGTTATTTAGCAAGCAGCATGAAGTATCAGCTTGAAGCTTGTACTCTAAAAACATTCCTCTCTTGGCTTCATCGCTCCCTCCCTTGTTGATGCCATCTGATTTACACGGCTAACAGTAATGTATTGTGAGGATTAAAGTGCAAAACTGGCAATGATCAAAAAGCCATACTACTACATGTATTGTGTTTATATTAATACATAAGTAGAAGTAAACATTTTGTTACTGGAATATATTTTCAGCAACAGGATATCTGCAAATTGTACCCATTTTTAGGGTCCATTTTTATTAAAAATTCTCTCATTATATGTTAAAGGACATTAAACTGCTGAGTTAACTATAGAATCCAGCTCTGCACTTTATATTGGGATCCGCCATCTTGTAGCACGCACATTGTGGCATCCTGTGACAGAAGCAGTGAACTTTCACAGGTCTGTGATGTTACTGGCTTTTTCACAGCTGTACCTTGCCCTTCAGTTTAGCTCACATAATAGAGAGCAGAAGCGTTACAGTTTTGCAGTTTTTTGCACAGTTTAAATGTTACATAACAAGCTCCAAGATGGCGGCGCCAAGAGTGACGATGCAGAGCTATACCTACTAATACTTGTAAGGGGTTGAAATAAGAGAATAACTGAATACAGCTGCAGGCACAAAAGGAATGGGAGTGTAAGGTAGCAAGGTTTCCTGGAACGGAATTAAGGGCCTGTGCAATCTATAGGTAGTGCAAATCCCTAGTTAGGTGTGTAATGACAACATTGTTGCAAAGTGAGGGGAGGGCCCAGACTCACCAGTTATAAGGCTAGTTTGTAGAAGGATCCAGCCTCTTCTTCCTGGGATATTCCCCAGTTTCCCTATCCCTCCCTCCACTGGGAAGAATTTTGTGTTCAAAGTTTGTGGCATCATTCAGGCAGGCGGCTTAATAGAGGTTGCTGGTCTTTTAGGCTGATAGGGTTAGTGGGCCTAATCGTTGTAAGACCTTGGCGTTAAATTTTGATGCTTCCTGGAAAAAAATGCTGCAGGGCTTTTTCTTTCCAGTGCCTTATAGGTTGAAGCGGATATACATTTTTTAAATCTCCTAAAGGCGGGAGGTCGTGGCCATAAATATCTGAGGGCAGAGTCTGTAGGGGTGACAGTCGGTCTAATGGGCGGGGGGGACATCCCCAGGTCATGACCTAGGAGTACCCCGCCCCACGGGACTGCTGGCTGAAGATCCTTTAGAACATTTGCGCCTCCTAGACAGAATGGGGTGGAGCCCCATTTTGGGGCCTCTCTTTCACTCTTATAATTCCAATAACACCTAGCCTCGACCTCTAGTCCTATGGAGTTAATATTTTGCAAGGTCTCAAATGCCGCCACAAGTTAATGTTTATAGTTATGACTTAAGTTGAAGTCGGGTTTATTTAAGAGTTAAATAAACGTGACCATGATATGGTCTTATATTCAGCTTTCTGTGTCTGTGTTTTTATTATAGAGTTTAAGATTTAAAGTATGTAATTTAGGTTAAGGGGGTGTAACTACCAAGTAGGGCATCAGCCCTTAAAAGAATATCATGGTGAGTAGTTACTATTCTATTGTAGTTGTGCTGAGCAGTTTAATGTCCCTTTAAGGCCTGAAGATCTCTCTACATAATTTTATTTTATTTGTGATTAAATGAGGCTTTTAGAGAATATTTTAAATATAATACACTCTATGCACAATTTTAATGGCTTCCATTCCTACTACATTATAAAAGTTTGGGCATTTATCAACAAGCAGGTGGACAGGTTTCTTGGCTGGGCTTGTGAGTTACCATTGCACAAGCCCCTGCTTGTGCAGGCAAAATCAGTCTTAGACCAGCACTTCTTATCGTGCAATTTGCAGACTCACATGAGTGCACCGCTATATATGGGGCCCTTTTTATATAAAGAAAGTACACACATTAAATTATGATTTCACGCCGTTGCTTGGAGGCACCCTAAAAAGGCCCTGCGCATTCTCAAATTAAAAATAACATTAGTTTGGCTTGCAGGACTCTATGAGGTGTTACAGTCATCTATTGAGGTTGTCATAAATTATTTTAAATATTTACGCATAGTATTTTTATTTAATAAAAAACACAACATGTAGATACTCATAACATGTTTAATTATGGTTATTAAAAATAAATAAATAATAAAATAGTAATGTGCTTTAATTTCTTATTTTTGTCCACTTTTTCCACTTGTATTTTCTGTAGCCCCCAAGGAGGCTAAAACTAAGACAACTCTATAAAATGGATTGTTGATCAGTGCAGGAACTTATTTTTATCAGTCCCTACATGGCCATATCAAAGGAAATATGCTCAAAAAGCTTTTCAATTGGTACCTCCCAAGACTGCAAAACAATATAAAGTTTATTTAAAAACAAGAGCTTTAAATGCTTCTAATATATATTAGTTTTATATATACAATATATATATATATATATATATATATATATATAGTTTCAGCTAGATACAGTGGAATTAGGAAATTAGGTTATTTCTACTATCTCTTGTTGGTAAAGGAAAAAGCAGTAAAGTTTACAAATTCTAACATAGTGCTTTACCCTTTATATTTGCCTCTATGCTTTGTGATTAACCTGTTTGTCTCACAGACTTACAGGAAATTGGCTGACATTTAATGTGCATATTCAGCAGCCCTTGAGTAGGCTTGATTTTTAAATATCTCATCCTTTTATCAAATGTCATAAGAAGAGACAACAGCAATGAAATGTATTTCATTTTAGGAAATGAAAACAAAATTATTTTTTTTAATTAATTATATCCTTCCAATCTTATTTAAAAAAATGTTTTTAACTATTGTCTGCCAGAGATCTGATTCAGATAGAGCATACATTAAAAAAAAAAAAACTTCTATCATCAAGTTTGCTTCATTCTCTTAATATCCTTTGAGGAAAGAGCAGCAACACGGTCAATGACAAAAAGCATATATGGGCAGCATCCAGTTAACAGCTAGCTCACAGTAGTGCATTGCTTCTCCTGAGCTTTCCTTGGTATGTTTTTAAAAAAAGGATAACAAGAGAACAAAGCAAATTTAATAACATAAGTAAATTGGAAAGTTGGTAAAAACTGCATGCTCTATTTAAATCATAAAATAAAAATTTGGGGGTTTATGTCCCTTTAATGGCAAATGGATTAACATGTCATCATTTTCAGATCCAGGATTTAAAGTTAGAAGAACAATTTAAAAGACTAAAAGTATTTACATTAATGCTGGGGTGGTATAGCAGCACTCCATTGCTTGTTAGAGTAACATATTTCTTCTTCCACTCTTTGTTCAGAGAATTGCCGCTACGCTTCAACAGGAAGCTCTGAAAGAAAGTAAAGAACAATCAGTTTGTACCACAAACAATACAAGACAGGGTTTCACAACACTGAGTCCCTCTGCTGTCAGGACTGGGAGGCTTGATTTGGAGGGTTTAGTTGGTAAGGGCAGAGTCTTAAAAAAAATAAGATGCAGCTGGGCATTTAATGGCAGGGTTTAAAGGGACATTAAACACTAAGGGCCAAATTACAAGTAGAGTGCTATTTACCGCATTCACTCTCGTGCTAACTGCGCTAGAACTAAACTTTTTGTGCGTCGGGTTGCTCTCGTATTACAAGTTGAAAGTAAAAAGTTATCTCTCACGTGCTAACCCGATATGTGCAAAAAGTCAAATTTAGAATATCGTGAGCCTGATAACCTATTCCCCCATAGAAGTCAATGGAGAGAAAAAAGTGGAAAAAACCTAGCACCCCACTCGTGCTCTAACCCGAACACATTCTCAACTACGCTAACCCAACATGAAAATAGGAATATTTTCCATTCCAATATATTTTATTTATTCTTAAATACATATTTCTACACATATCTGGTATTTTGGTACAATATATTTATACATGATTATATATAGATATAAATACATACAAATATATATATAGGAATAACTATTTATTAATAGATATAACATATTCTGCTATGTACAGAACATTGGAATGTGACATATTTACAGTAAATACATAATTAAATACACAATAACACTTTATTGAAAAATGAATATTGCATAAATATCGGCTAGATTACAAGTGTTGGGGTACGGCTTTTAACGCTGAAAAAATTACCATTCCAGTGTAATGGCCAGGAACGCATATTACAAGATGTGTTGGTATAGCTATACCGCAAGCATTTTAGCCTGTAACACAACGTCCATTCCGCATTAAAAAAAAAATGACGTTTTTTGTGTGGGATTTTCATAGCACCGGTATTACAGGTTGTGCGTTCAAGCTAAAATGCTTGCGTTACACCCTTTACCGACACAATCCATACCGCCATCTGAGACCAGTAGTTATGGATTTTGCAAAACAAATTTTTTTCACAAAACTCATAACTAAAATGTTACAAAGTACACTAACACCGGTAAACTACCTATTAACCCCTAAACCGCCACCCTCCTGCATCGCAAACACTATTTAAAACTTATTAACCCCTAATTTGCCGCCCACCCACATCGCAACTATTAAATAAACCTATTAACCCCTAATCTGCAGATCACCTACATCGCCAACACTATTTAAATATATTAACCCCTAATCCACCGCTCTCGACATAATAAAGTTATTAACCCCTAAACCTCTAGCCTCCCACATCACCGCCACTAAATAAACCTATTAACCCCTAAACCGATGGCCCCCCACATTGCAAAAAACTAAATTAAACTATTAACCCCTAAACCTAATACCCCCTAACTTTCAATTAAAATTACAATATAACTATATTTAAATAAATAAAAACTTACCTGTGAAATAAAAATAAACCTAATATTAAACTATAAATTAACCTAACATAACTATTCTAATAAAATAAAAAAATACTACCAATTAAAAAAATCTAAATTACAAATTTAAAGAAACCTAACACTACGAAAAAAATAAAAAAATATAAATTACAAAAAATAATAAACACTAAATTACAAAAAATAAAAAACACTAAGCATACAAAAATAATAAACAAAATTATCAAAAATAAAAACAATTACACCTAATCTAATAGCCCTATAAAAATAAAAAAGCCCCCCAAAATAAAAACACCCCCTAGCCTACAATAAACTACCAATAGCCCTTAAAAGGGCCTTTTGTAGGGCGTTGCCCTAAGTTAAACAGCTCTTTTACCTGTAAAAAAAATACAAAAGTCCCCCCAACAGTAAAACACACCTCCCAACCAACCCCCCAAAATAAAAAAATCCTTATCTACCGATTGCCCCTAAAGGGGCATTTGTATGGGCATTGCCCTTAAAAGGACATTCAGCTCTATTTTTACTGCCCTTAAAAGGGCATTCAGCTCTTTTACAAAAGCCCAAAGCCCTAATTTAAAACAAAAAATACCCAAAAAATGAAAAAAAAAATCCTAACACTATGCCCAGAATATCTACTCACGGATCCTGAAGTACAGACATCCATCTTCATCCAGGCAGCGAGTGTTTATTATTTTTTGTCATTTAAGATTTTTAAATTTTTTTCGTAGTGTTAGGTTTTTTTAAATTTGTAATTTAGATTTTTTAATTGGTAGTATTTTTTTATTTTATTAGAATAGTTATGTTAGGTTAATTTATAGTTTAATGTGGGAGGCCGAAGGTTTAGGGTTTAATAGGTTTATTTAGTGGCGTCGTCGTTGGAGGCCGGAGGTTTAGGGGTTAATAGGTTTATTTAGTGGCAGCGATGTGGGAGGCCAGAGGTTTAGGGGTTAATATTATTATTATTATTATACTTTATTTATGAACATATTACACAGCGCTGTCCATGGATACAATTAATTTAAATAAAACAATAATATAATTGTAAGAGACAGGACAAAATTTACAAACACATACAGGAGGAATTGAGGGCCCTATTCCCGTGGGAACTTACAATCTATAAGGGTAGGAGGTTGGGAAACAGGAGGTGAGGACTGCAAGATTGAGAAAGATGTTAATGCAGAGTTAGATGAGGGAAATGTTAGGTAAGTGAAATTAATTTATTACTGAGTTGGTTGGTAGGCTTCCCTGAACAGAAAAGTCTTCAGGGAACATTTAAAGGAAGAAAGATTAGGGCAAAGCCTGACAGCACGAGGGAGAGTGTTCCAGAGGGTAGGTGCTGCACGACAGAAGTCCTGCAGTGTAGCATGAGAAGAGGTGATAGGTTTATTTAGTGGCTGCGATGTGGGAGACTGGAGGTTTAGGGGTTAATAACTTTATTATAGTGTTGGGATGTCGGGGAGCGGGAGATAAAAAGTACAGTACAATACAATATAAGACACCAGACGAAATTAAACAAATTTAAACAAATACAGGGGGAATTGAGGGCCCTGTTCCAGTGGGAATTTACAATCTAGATGGGTAGGAGGGTGAGAAACAGGAGGTGGGGACTGCAAATGTGAGAATGATGTTAGTGTGGAGTTAGAAGAGGGTAACTATTAGGCAAGTGGAATTCATTTGTTATTGATTTGGTGATAGGCTTCCCTGAAAAAAAGGTGTATATATATATATATATATATATACATACATACATATAACTACATATATATAAATATATATATATACATACATACATATAACTACATATATATAAATATATATACATACATACATACATATAACTACATATATATAAATATATATACATACATACATACATATAACTACATATATATAAATATATATATATACATACATACATATAACTACATATATATAAATATATATATATATATATATATATACATACATACATATAACTACATATATATATAAATATATATATATACATACATACATATAACTACATATATATAAATATATATACATACATACATACATATAACTACATATATATAAATATATATACATACATACATACATATAACTACATATATATAAATATATATATATACATACATACATATAACTACATATATATAAATATATATATATATATATATATACATACATACATATAACTACATATATATAAATATATATATATACATACATACATATAACTACATATATATAAATATATATATATACATACATACATATAACTACATATATATAAATATATATATATACATACATACATATAACTACATATATATAACTATATATATACATACATACATATAACTACATATATATAAATATATATATATACATACATACATATAACTACATATATATAAATATATATATATACATACATACATATAACTACATATATATAAATATATATATATACATACATACATATAACTACATATATATAAATATATATATATACATACATACTTAGAAATGTATATACAGTATATCTATATTAAATCCCCTTTGCCTGCCTTTTTTTCTAACACCTGAGATCTCATATCTTTGAGCCTTTATAACTTTTGTGTGCAATATTTTTTTTTTAATAATTTTTATTAGATGATGTTATTATAAGTGTGAGTGTATTGTGCTATGTACTTTGTGACACTTTTTAGCTTTGCAAAACAGTTAACCAGAGCTCTGAGTTTGCAGTAATTATTCTATTGTAAATCACGATTGTGTTCACGCTTTTGCATTTACTTTCAACTTGTAATATGAGCGCAATGTCAATTGCGTGCAAACGAATGTTAAAACCTGATATCACTCGCATGCATACGATAGTGCTCCACTCAGTTCTGGCTCTTAATATATGCTAGATAAAATGAAGCATTAAAAGAAAAGATTAGTCAGAGAATAATGGGATTAATTTAAGCTCAACTGGAGCTTTTTTGTAAATATATTAAGATTAGCATAGGTTGAACTCGATCGACTTCTGTCTTTTTTTCAATCTCATCTACTATCTAATAACATGCAGATATATTTTTTAACGTTTCATTAGCTGTTAAAATATTGAGAAACAAATCTAAAGTTTTAGTAACTAAGTTGTAACTTAGGTTACCTTCTCTGCAGCGACCAATTAGAGACAGTTATAAATAGGCCACATTTTTTTTGTTTAAAAATATAGATAATGCCTTTACTACTCATTCCCCAGCTTTGCACAACCAACATTAGTATATTAATATACTTTATAATCTCCAAACCTCTAAATCTCTGGCTGTTTCGAAGCCCCTGAAGGCCTCCTCTTATCTCAGTGAATTGTATTAGCTTTTCACAGCCAAATACTGCTAGTTCATGTGTGACATATAGATAACATTGTGCTCACTCCCATGGAATAGGCATGAACCAGCACTAACTTGCTAAAATGCAAGTTTGTAAATATTACTGAGATAAGGGGGCAGTCTGCAGCGGCTTAGATACAAGATAATCACAGAGGGAAAAAGTATATTACTATAACTGTGTTGGTTATGCAAAACTGGGGAATGGGTAATAAAGGGATTATCTATCTTTTTAAACAGTAACAAATTACAAGTAGACAAGTAGAGAGAAAATAAATAGTTTAAAAATAAGGAAGGCATTTTTTTTTTACATTTGTATGTCCTATTATATTATGTACCTTAATGTGATTCCTTATTCTTATTTTATGTTACTGTAACGTTAAAGATATTTTGTGTCCGTTCTTTTTTTTTTTTTCTGTCGCCCACATCCCTCAAAGAGATTTTGATTTTTCTATATCTAGGCAAAAAAAGCTGCTGTGACTTAGAACTCCAACCATTATTATTTGCAGCTCTCTTTAAGCCAGATTTAGCTGGAATGTGTGTGGGTTCTCATTGCGGTGGCTCTCCCACAAGAACCAGTAGGTAACTGCTGCATGAAAAAAAGAAGATAAAGCTCCCCCCTGTGTCTCAACTTACTCCTTTCATTTCAAATTCTTTGCAAAAGCAAATTGTTAACAATTAGGTGATCACTCCAGAGCGAGTGGGTGATCGTCATTTGCTGTTGCGCTGTGCCAGTGCATTAGCTAATCAAAAGGCAACAAATTAGCGTGTTCCAAGAGGGAAACTAATCTCTGCTCAGTAGGCATGCATTAACCCATTTTACCCAACACATAAACACAAGTGCCAATTTACATAATTGCCCACAATGCAATGCACATAGGGCTGAAAACTATTTTCTAAACATTAAAATAATATTTACTGCAAAACAATTTCAAGCTTCTCTCTTTTTTTGTTGTTGTTATTAGTAAAAATGCATTTAATAAATCACTTTATCCTTCAATGTATAGGTTTCAGACAGTGATTGCTTGATCAGTGGAGGAACTCATTTATATCAGTCCATAATTAGGCAAAGTAATGGAGAGAAGATACGTAATCAAGAGGCTTTTCAATGGACTAGACTGCAAACACAAATTGTGCTAATGAAAGTTTTAAATGTTTTTAAAACACACTTTATATATACACTTTAGTGTCCCTGTAATTAATCCTTAAGATAGTCTTATGCATATTCCAAGCAATCTTAAATTCCCTGTATTTACCACCTCTACTGGAAGCATATTCCAGCTACCCACCACCCTTACAGTGAAGAAGTTATTATCTATCTATCTATCTATCTATCTATATCTCTATCTATCTATCTGACTCTCCCGGTTTGCATAGAACATACACAGGGCAATCCTTGTGTTTGGAGTCTAGGGGGCCGATTTATTAAAGTGCGAGCGGACATGATACGATGTAGTGTATCATGTCTGCCGCACATCGATAAATGCCGACAGCATACGCTGTTGGCATTTATCATTGCACAAGCAGTTCTTGTGAACTACTTGTGCAATGCCGCCTCCTGCAGATTCGCGGCTAATCGGCCGCTAGCAGGGGGTGTCCCAGGTTGAGCGCTTCTCTCTTAATTTATGCAAATTATGAAGCAGCGGTCTTTAGATTAGTACTTAAGGGTCACAGGAAGTTAAACATTTAAATTCTGGTTATTAAGTTAACTTGTGCTAAGGATATTGCAAACAATAGATGAAATTCACTTTAAATCATTGGAACACTAGAGGGAGTAGGTACAAGGAGATAACACTAATTCAACATTGCAATTTTTTTTTCTTTTCAAGGTTGAATATAATGCAAGAGCCTTTATGACAAGGTTAAAACACATTTTTACTTCAGTTTAAAAAAATAAATACATATGTATCATATTATAATAATATTATATATGTCTAGCTCATCTTGTGACTAGGAGGTTCCCATCAAAATCTGGCTATACTACACCCCTGTTTTTTCAGTTATTAAAAATACATGGGATATCTCATCAATGTACAGTTCATATATTTACACTAAAGGAATATGAAACCCCTTTTCAACAAAAGATACCAAAACATTGAAGCAAAATACATAATAGAAGTAATTAAAAGTTTATATTTTAAAATGGTATGCTCAATCTGAATTATTAAAACAAAAATAATTGTGTTTCATGTCACTTTAACTGTTTTATTTTATTCTAATGGTATATTTTTTAACATTAAAACATTTTTATTTGCAAGGTTTTATTTAAAACAGTAAAACATATCAGCTTAGTCTGGCCTCTACTCTGACCTTGTGGGTGTACAGTTTGAGATTTCACTTATTAACCCATAACTTACCAGCATAGTCAATATTTTTTAAAATGATAGCCAGTGGTATACATTTATTCAAAGAATTGTTGCCTGGTACTATTAATTTAATTACAAATTTCAAAATTTCAGCTAATAGAATGCAAGGTACCCCAATAAATATGGGGTACCTTGCATTCAATCGTCAGTGTGCGATGGACGATCGTATGAAGAGGAGCCTCCACGTCGCTGAGGACCGCCGTCGATGAGGATCGCCACCACTGAGGACCGCCACTGAGAACAGCCACTAAGGACCGCCGCTGCATCGCGGAAGCAAGCTCCGCACCTTTGCTCTGCGCTGCCTTCGCTCTGGATGAAGATAGAAGAAGATGGAGCCGTCTGGAAGAAGCCCTTCTCCTTCGGACTTCAGGAATGATGAGTACCTATTTGGGGCTTAGTTTTAGGATTTTTTTTTTATTTTATTTTATTTTAAGATTAGGGATTTAATGGACTGTAAAAGAGCTGATTGCCCTTTTAAGGGCAATGCCCATACAAATGCCACCTTAGGGGCAATGGGTAGTTTAGGTTTTTTTTTTGTTAGGTTTTTTATTTTCGGGAGTTTGGTGTGTGGGGTTTTTTTACTTTTAGGGGGAATTTGTATTTTTTAAACGTAAAAGAGTTGTTTAACTTAGGGCCATGCCCTACAAAAGGCCCTTTTAAAGTGAAAGTAAATCCTAGCATTTACAAAGGCTAGGATTTACCATTGAGACAAATAAAGGGGACTTTCATTCATGAAGCATAAGATACTTCATGTAGAAAGCTCCTTTATTTGTTTCAATCGATCGCCGTTTTTACCTTGTACAGCAGCCCACGGCAAAAAATTTTTTTTACACGTTTGATGTTTTCACCTCTTAGCCAATAGCCGTGCGGTAAATCCGGCTCCCATAAAAAAAAGTCCCCTTTATTTGTTTCAACAGTAAATCCTAGCGTTTGTAAAATGCTAGGATTTACTTTCACTTTAAGGGCTATTGGTAGTTTAGTTTAGAATAGAGGGTGTTTTTATTTGGGGGGGCTTTTTAATTTTCATAGGGATTAGGTTTAATTTTTTCATTTTTAATAATTTTGTTAATTTTTTTCTGTAATTGTAGAGTTTTTATTTTTGTAATTTTAGATAATTTTTTTGTAATTTAATGTAACTTAGTATTGGAGTTAATTTAGGGGGTGAGAAAATGATGAGGGTGTAATACACTCCAATGTGTAATCACACCCTTAGGGGGCGCCTCCTATAGCATACACAATACATGATCATATAATCACACAACACAAATATTAGACTATACTCCTACACATTAAAAGGAACATTAAAATATACCAAAATCAGTCCAAGAATGGGTGGTAATAATAATGTCCCAAAGTATAATATGTCCAAAAACAATAGGCAGCTCTCAGTCGCAGGATGGTCTTCCTGATGGGTGGGTAACTGGAAAAAAAGAGAAAACAGAGGCGCCAAACATGGCCTAGTACAGCCAAAAAACTAATTCTTCAATCCACACAATCAGGGGGTGTTTGGCTAGGGGGCTTAGTAATTAAATTAGTTATTTGCATTGTGGGGGGTTGACAGTTTAGGAGTTAATAGGTTCATTAGGTTTAGTGCGATCTGGGGGGTTTGTGGTTTAGGAGTTAATAGGTTAATTAGGTTTTTTGCGATGTGGGGGTTTGTCAGTTTAGGGGTTAATAGGTTAATTAGGTTTATTGCGATGAGGGGGGTTGGCAGTTTAGGGGTTAATATTTTAATTATGTTATTTGCGGATTAGGGGTTAATTACTTTATTATTTTGCGATGTTGGAGGTTTCCGTATTTGTTAATACTTCGCGTTGGAAGTTAGTTTTTTTTTGTTATACTCCGTGTGGGAAGTTCGTTTTTTTTTTATTTCTTGAGGGCGATTACTAGTTTTTTAGTTGTTTTTTTTCATTGTTTCGTGCAGGCAGTGTGTTTTTTTTTAAGGCTTCGTTTTCCTACACTGCATCCAGGCGGATTCCGAAAATGGGAGGGTGGTGATGAATCGACCTTCGGTGGACACGATTATAGTATACAAACGCGATTATAGTATGTATATATATATATATATATATATATATATATATATATAGAGAGAGAGAGAGAGAGAGAGAGAGAGAGGTACATACACTTTGGAGCCCTTTCCACTCAAATACCTTAGAACATAAAAAATATTTTTTATTTAATTCTAATATTTAATGTGTTTTAGTGTGTATTTACTGTAAATACAAAGAACATTTTCTCCTATGTGAAGAACATTGAAATGTAAAAGATGAATTACACTCGTTGGGTTAAGCGAACTTAGTCTAACGCAGTGTTGTGTGTGAGCAATAAGGGTCTTTTCAGCAGCGCACCCCATTAAAGTCTATAGGTTAGAACAGTGATTTTCAACCTATTTTTTGCCGTAGCACACTTTTTTACATTAAAAAATCCTGCGGCACACCACCATTTTACAAAATCACACATTGTAGCCTAATACAGTGTGTATATATATATATATATATATATATATATATATATACACACATACACACACTGTACTGTGCTGTCATGCCATGCCTCCTACAAACTATACATGACATACTGACATTCATTCACAAACAATCATAATGATTGTCTGTGAATGAATGTCAATATGTCATGGTTGTAAATGATGCCTGATGAGCCTGTCACATACCTCCCAATATTTCAAAATTTGAAAGAGGGACACCCCCGCTGGCTGGAACTGTTCTGGAAGAGGAGCAAAGCTGCGCCAGCATGCATGGGGGATTGAAGTGTTGCGGCGTGTAGAGCCGGCACTAGACACGTGTTGTGGTGGGTGGGGGTTCCTTCCAAGTGTGAACACGGGTCGGGGAAGCGAGCTGCCGCTGCGCTGTTACCCTCAGTCATCATCTCACTCAAAAAAAAAAAAGGCCCAGAATAAAAAACAAGCAAAATTTAAAAAACATGTCACACTGTTGTCAGTCTGCCGCAGCACACCTGAGGATCTCTCACGGCACACTAGTGTGCCACGGCACACTGGTTGAAAAACACTGGGTTAGAAGACGAAAGCCTGGTTGCGATATCCAAGGTCCTGAACTTTCAGTGTTTGCGCTCGAGCGAAAGTCCTAAATAGCAAAACACTTGTGATCTTTTGTTGTACCAGTTAAGTAACTATAAGCCTATATACCTGCTTAATGGGGAGAGCTCTTCCAGTTCCTGAACTCTCTCCCCGACTATCCAGGCTTCTCTTCTCCATGTCACTTCCCCTTCGGTTCTGCAAACAAAAAGAAGGCTCTGTATTAGTAAAATGTTTACTTGTTGCCAAGAAAAAAAGACTCAAAGAGATTTGTTTTCATGGCATAAAAATACAGTACTGATCGGTTATTAGTAAAGATAATTAAAAGGAACAGCCAAATTTAAACTTTCATTATTCAGATCCTATTTATTGTTAAAAAAACAAAAACCTTTCCAATTTACATTTATTAACAAACTTACCTCTTTTATGTTATCGTTTGTTGAAACATAGCTTCTTTCCACGACAGCATACTGAGGTAGGCTCAGAAGTGTGTCTACAGCACTTAGAGCAGTGTTTGCAACAATGTTTTACATATAGTGCTCAAGACAAATACATGCACCTGAGTCTATGGGCTAGATTTACTAACCCCCGGGTGGGCACAGGCAGAGATACCTTTATTTAACATTGCACACTTTGCCTCATGTAATGCTGTCAGTGTCCCCAGTCAGAGAAGTACCAGGTATGCTCTGATGGAAAAGAGCTAAGTTTCAAAAGAAGATTTTTTTTTTCTGTGTGCAACGTACAGTTTTACTTACATTTGACTTCCATGTCAATTTAAGCACCAAGATCAATATCCATTGTACACTAAATGCCAACTGTAATGATGATTTTATCAACATAAAGAATATGAACTGAATTTACTTTTTAAATGCCTTATATTTGTAAGTACATATATTAAAGGGACAGTCTACTCCAGAATTGTTATTGTTTAAAAAGATAGATAATTCCTTTACTACCCATTACCCAGTTTTGCATAATCAACACAGTTAGACTAATACACACTTTACCTCTGTGATTACTTTGTATCTAAGCCTCTGCATAATGCCCCTCTATCTCAGTTCTTTTGACAGACTTGCATTTTAGCCAATCAGTGCTGACTCATAAATAACTCCACGGGAGTGAGCATAATATTATCTATATGGCACACATGAAATAGTGCTGTTTAGATGTCAAAATGCACTGAGATAAGAGGCAGCCTTCAAGGGCTTAGAAAATAGCATATGAGCCTAGCTAGGTTTAGCTTTCAAAAACGAATGCCAAGAGAACAAAGCAAATTTGATTATAAAAGTAAATTGGAAAGTTGTTAAACATTGCTTGCCCTATCTGAATCATGAAAGTTTAATTTTTAGTATACATGTGAGTTTCGTTTCAGCCGAATTTAGTATTCAGACAAATTTTTGCCGATTCGGAGATTTGAATGCATCCAAATCGGCACCATAACTAAAATCCCGAAAAATTCAGAAAATGAATAAATCAGTTTCCGAATTTTCGGATCCATTATTCATATTTGTAATTTTTCATTGTTCTAATCTAAACCACAGTTCCGACATCGCGGACACTAACTAAATCACTAAATAAACCTATTAACCCCTAAACCGCAGATCCCTGACATCGCCAACACTAACTGAAACACTAAATAAACCTATTAACACCTAAACCGCCATTCCCAAACATCGCCAACACTAACTAAACCTATTAACCCCTAAACCACCGGCCCCCACATCGCTACAACCTAAATTAAACTATTAATTACAATTATTAACTAACTACCTATTTAAAAATAAATACAAACTTACCTGTGAAATAAAAATAAAACCTAAGCTAGCTACAATATAACTATTTACTAACTACCTACTAAAAATAAATACGAACTTACCTGTGAAATAAAAATAAAACCTAAGCCTAAAGGACCAGTCAATAGAATAGGATCTGCACATAAAAAGGTGTATTATAAAAAGAGAATAATTTTGAGACATACTTGGCCTAAAAACAAATTATATTGATTGACAACGAGCGTTTTGAAAATCAATATCGTTTTCTCGTCCTCTTAAATCATATGGATGCCAGTATCCAATCACAATTGCATATACGTATATGCGATTTCAGGGAAGTACGCATGCGCTAATTGTCCGATTACGTCACTGCTGACGTAACCAGTGACCAGCGAACGTGCTAGCATGCTCAAAAAAGAAGCAGTGTGCACAGCATAATTTGGATGGAACAGCAGTGCGCAGGCTTCATTCTGGCACGCTATCGGACAGGCAACAATTGATAACTGAAGCTAGTGACTGGCTACACTGACATTGTGATACTTGCGAAAAGGATGTTACTGATACTTGTAAATGGTGGAACTGAAATACCGATATTTATAAATGGCAGCATTTTTATGTGCCTTCAGTGACATTTATCTATGTGTAATTTACAGAAAGATATCTGTTTTCCAAAAATTTCTTAGCCCACCGTTATTACTTTTTAGACGTTAGAAAGCAACACTGTCATGTGGAACTAATGTAAGAAAAAGAGAGTAACCAGCCACATGATGGTTATAATCTACTGCTATAAGATAATACTTTGCACTGAGTATTTAAGGCGAGCGAGGATGATACGGCCGGGGTCACGTGCGTGATTTACGTGAGCATGTATGGAGTAGTGACGTGTACACGCACGCATGTGCAATAGGCAAATTATTATTCTAATTACTGCTCCTCTGATTGGAAGGTGAAGCATATCCATCACATCCGTGTACATCCTACTCTGGACAGGGGCGGTCGGGACGCAGTGCCATAATTTAACACGCTAAAAATAAAAGTAAAAATTTGTATTTATTTACATTTACTTGTACTAATTTTATGCGACAGATGCTTCATGTTGCACATTTACTATGCACCAATACTGACATTTCAGTTTACCATTTTTATACTATTGACTGGTCCTTTAAACTAATAAAACCTAACATTACTAAAAATAAAAAAAACCTATTACTAAAAAATTAAAACTACAATTACAAAAATGAATAAACACTAAAATTAAAAAAAAATTTAAAAAAGTACCATTACATAAAATAAAACAAAATTATCCAAAATAATAAAAATGATTCCTATTATAATACCCTGTTTAAAAAAAAAAAAAAAAACATCCACCCCAAAATAAAAAACCCTAATCCTACATAATAAAAGGCCAAGTGTGTTTGTCCGAAGCTGTCATGCGCAGTAGAGACAGCACAATGACAAACACACCTGGCCTTTGAGTCCCTAGCTGATCTGCGGCAGAAGTGGGCGTGAGCGGGGGCGTGGCCGGGCGTGAATTGCCGTTAAGGGGGGGTGGCCGGGCACGGTTGCGCGATAGAAGGAAGAGAGATAGAGAGGGGGAGAGATAGAGAGGGGGAGGAGAGAGAGGGGAGAGAGAGGGGAAGGGAGAGAGAGGAGGAGAGAGAGAGCTCAAAAGAGAGGGGGGAGAGAGAATAGAAGAGGGTGAATAGAGAAAGCAGAAGAGGGAGGATAGAGAGAGGGAGAGAGAGACAGCAAAAGAGAGAGGGGGAGAGAGACAGCAAAAGAGAGGGGGGGAGAGACAGCAAAAGAGGGGGGAGAGAGACAGCAAAAGAGAGGGGGGAGAGAGACAGCAAAAGATAGAGGGGGAGAGAGACAGCAAAAGATAGAGGGGGGAGAGACAGCAAAAGATAGAGGGGGAGAGAGACAGCAAAAAAGAGGGGGGAGAGAGACAGCAAAAGAGAGAGGGGGAGAGAGACAGCAAAAGAGAGGGGGGGAGAGACAGCAAAAGAGAGGGGGAGAGAGAAAGCAAAAGAGAGAGGGGGAGAGAGACAGCAAAAGAGAGGGGGGAGAGAGACAGCAAAAGAGAGGGGGGAGAGAGACAGCAAAAGAGAGGGGGGAGAGAGAGCGCAAAAGAGAGTGGGGAAGAGAGAGCGGAAAAGAGGGGGGGGGAGAGCGCAAAAGATAGGGTGGAGAGAGAGCACAAAAGAGAAGGGGGAGAGAGAGAGCGCAAAAGAGAATGGAGAGAGAGCACAAAAGAGAGGGGAAAGAGCGCAAAAGAGAGGGGAGAGAGAGAGCACAAAAGAGAGGGGGAGAGAGTGCAAAAGAGAGGGGGGAGAGAGAACACAAAAGAGAGGGGAGAGAGGGGGGAGAGAGCGAAAAAGAAATGGGGGGGAGAGAGAGAGTGCAAAAGAGATGGGGGACAGAGACAGTGCAAAAGAGAGGGGGGAGAGCGCAAAAGAGAGGGGGGAGAGAGAGCGCAAAAGAGAGGGGGGAGAGAGAGCGCAAAAGAGAGGGGGGAGAGAGAGCGCAAAAGAGAGAGGGGGAGAGAGACAGCAAAAGAGAGGGGGGAGAAAGAGAGCTCAAAAGAGAGGGGGTAGAGAGAGAGCAAAAGAGAAGGGGGAGAGAGAGAGCAAAAGAGAGGGGGGACAGAGAGAGTGCAAAAGAGAGGGGGAGAGAGCGCAAAAGAGAGGGGGGACAGAGAGAGTGCAAAAGAGAGGGGGAGAGAGCGCAAAAGAGAGGGGGGGGGAGAGAGAGAGAGCTCAAAAGAGAGGGGGGAGAGAGAAAGCTCAAAAGAGAGGGGGAGTGAGAGAGCAAAAGAGAGGGGGAGAGAGAGAGAGAGAGCAAAAGAGAGGGAAAGGGAGAGAGCGCAAGGGGTGGGACCACTGTAAAAAAAAAACATCCACCCCAAAATAAAAAACCCTAATCCTACATAATAAAAGGCCAAGTGTGTTTGTCCGAAGCTGTCATGCGCAGTAGAGACAGCACAATGACAAACACACCTGGCCTTTGAGTCCCTAGCTGATCTGCGGCAGAAGTGGGCGTGAGCGGGGGCGTGGCCGGGCGTGAATTGCCGTTAAGGGGGGGTGGCCGGGCACGGTTGCGCGATAGAAGGAAGAGAGATAGAGAGGGGGAGAGATAGAGAGGGGGAGGAGAGAGAGGGGAGAGAGGGGAAGGGAGAGAGAGCTCAAAAGAGAGGGGGGAGAGAGAATAGAAGAGGGTGAATAGAGAAAGCAGAAGAGGGAGGATAGAGAGAGGGAGAGAGAGACAGCAAAAGAGAGAGGGGGAGAGAGACAGCAAAAGAGAGGGGGGGGAGAGACAGCAAAAGAGGGGGGAGAGAGACAGCAAAAGAGAGGGGGGAGAGAGACAGCAAAAGATAGAGGGGGAGAGAGAGACAGCAAAAGATAGAGGGGGGGGAGAGACAGCAAAAGATAGAGGGGGAGAGAGACAGCAAAAAAGAGGGGGGAGAGAGACAGCAAAAGAGAGAGGGGGAGAGAGACAGCAAAAGAGAGGGGGGAGAGACAGCAAAAGAGAGGGGGAGAGAGACAGCAAAAGAGAGAGGGGGAGAGAGACAGCAAAAGAGAGGGGGGAAGAGAGACAGCAAAAGAGAGGGGGGAGAGAGACAGCAAAAGAGAGGGGGGAGAGAGAGCGCAAAAGAGAGTGGGGAAGAGAGAGTGGAAAAGAGGGGGGGGGAGAGCACTAAAGAGAGGGGGGAGAGAGAGCACAAAAGAGAGGGTGGAGAGAGAGCACAAAAGAGAAGGGGGAGAGAGAGAGCGCAAAAGAGAATGGAGAGAGAGAGCACAAAAGAGAGGGGAAAGAGCGCAAAAGAGAGGGGAGAGAGAGAGCACAAAAGAGAGGGGGAGAGAGTGCAAAAGAGAGGGGGGAGAGAGAGCACAAAAGAGAGGGGAGAGAGGGGGGAGAGAGCGAAAAAGAAATGGGGGGGAGAGAGAGAGTGCAAAAGAGATGGGGGACAGAGACAGTGCAAAAGAGAGGGGGGAGAGAGAGCGCAAAAGAGAGGGGGGAGAGAGAGCGCAAAAGAGAGGGGGGAGAGAGAGCGCAAAAGAGAGGGGGGAGAGAGAGCGCAAAAGAGAGGGGGGAGAGAGCTCAAAAGAGAGGGGGTAGAGAGAGAGCAAAAGAGAAGGGGGAGAGAGAGAGCAAAAGAGAGGGGGGGACAGAGAGAGTGCAAAAGAGAGGGGGAGAGAGCGCAAAAGAGAGGGGGGACAGAGAGAGTGCAAAAGAGAGGGGGAGAGAGCGCAAAAGAGAGGGGGGGGAGAGAGAGAGAGCTCAAAAGAGAGGGGGGAGAGAGAAAGCTCAAAAGAGAGGGGGAGTGAGAGAGCAAAAGAGAGGGGGAGAGAGAGAGAGAGAGCAAAAGAGAGGGAAAGGGAGAGAGCGCAAGGGGTGGGACCACTGTACTGCAAAAAATGGCCCGTGTAAACGGGCTTTAGGACTAGTCTATAATAAACTACCAAGGGCCTTTTGTGGGGCATTGCCTAAAGTTAACAGCTCTTTTGCAAATAAATAAAAACAAATCCCCCTCTAACATTACAAACCCCCTCCCCCCCAAACCCACAAAATAGAAAAAACCTGACTAAAAAAATCTGAAAAGGGCATTTGTAAGGGCATTGCACTTAAAAAGGCATTCAGCTCTTTTAATGCCCTTAAAAGGGCATTCAGCTCTTTTTCACCATTAAAATAAAAAAGATAGGATTTAAGCAGCTCTCATTCCTATTGGCTGATTTGAATCAGCCAATAGGAATGAGAGCTGCTTAAAACCTATTGGCTGTTTAAATCAGCCAATAGGATTTAAGCAGCTCTAATTACTATTGGCTGATTTTAATTTTTCAGCCAATAGGAATGCAACGGTACCCCAATATAAAAGGGGTACATTGCATTGAATCCTCAGTGTGTGCGGATGATCACATGAAGAGGACCTCCACGTCGGACAGATGGACCTCCGCGCATCGGCCGCCTCGCCTCTGCACGGATGAAGAAGATGCCTGTTCCTCTATGGATGAAGATGGAGCCACCTGGATGAAGTTGCTTCGCCACTGGGATGAAGATCGTTTGCTGGACTTCAGCAACTGTGAGCACCGATTTTGGAGTTAGTGTTAGAGTTTTCATTTTTGTTTTTTTGGGATGTTTTTTTTTTTTAGATTAGGGCTTTTTTATTTTAATGGGCCGAAAAAGAGCTGAATGAAGAGCTGAATGCCCATACAAATGCCCTTTCAGGGCAATGGGTAGATTAGGGTTTTTTTAGTTAGGTTTTTATTTTTTATTTTGTGGGTTTGGAGGGGTGGGGGTATGTAATGTTAGGGGGTGTTTCTTGTATTTATTTTTAGCAAAAGAGCTGTTAACTTTAGGGCAATGCCCTACGTAAGGCCCTTTTAAGGGCCCATGGTAGTTTTTTTTATAGATTAGGGTTTTTTTATTTTGGGGTGTTTTTTTTTTTTTAAAAAAACGTGGTATTAGAATAGGAATAATTTTTATTATTTTGAATAATTTTGTTTGTTATTTTTTGTAATAGGATTTTTTTTTTTTTTTTTTTTAATGGGCAGAAAAAGAGCTGAATGCCCTTTTAAGGGAAATGCCCATACAAATGCCTTTTTCAGGGCAATGGGTAGATTAGGTTTATTTTTATTTTGTGGGTTTGGGGGGTGGGGGTTGGAATGTTAGGTGGTGTTTGTTTTTATTTTTTACAAAAGAGCGGTTAACTTTAGGGCAATGCCCTACAAAAGGACCTTTTAAGGGCCCTTGGTAGTTTATCATAGATTAGGTTTTTTTATTTTGGGGTGGGTTTTTTAGAATACGAATAATTTTTTTTTTTTTTTTTTTAGATAATTTCGTTAGTTATTTTTTGTAATGGTATTTTTTTTATTTTTTTTTATTTAAAGGGACACTGTACCCAAAAATTGTATTTCGTGATTCAGATTGAGCATGAAATTTTAAGCAAATTTCGAATTTACTCCTATTATCAAATTTTCTTCATTCTCTTGGTATCTTTATTTGAAATGAAAGAATGTAAGTTTAGATGCTGGCCAATTTTTGGTGAACAACCTGGGTTGTCCTTGCTGATTGGTGGATAAATTAATCCACCAATAAAAAAGTGCTGTCCAGAGTACTGAAACCAAAAAAACATAATTTATGCTTACCTGATAAATTTATTTCTCTTGTGGTGTATCCAGTCCACGGATCATCCATTACTTGTGGGATATTCTCCTTCCCAACAGGAAGCTGCAAGAGGATCACCCACAGCAGAGCTGTCTATATAGCTCCTCCCCTAACTGCCACTACCAGTCATTCGACCGAAGACAAGCAAGAGAAAGGAGAAACTATAGGGTGCAGTGGTGACTGTAGTTTAAAAAAAAAAAACACCTGCCTTAAAATGACAGGGCAGGCCGTGGACTGGATACACCACAAGAGAAATAAATTTATCAGGTAAAGCATAAATTATGTTTTCTCTTGTAAGGTGTATCCAGTCCACGGATCATCCATTACTTGTGGGATACCAATACCAAAGCTATAGGACACGGATGAAGGGAGGGACAAGGCAGGCGCTTAAATGGAAGGCACCACTGCCTGCAAGACTTTTCTCCCAAAAATAGCCTCCGAAGAAGCGAAAGTATCAAATTTATAGAACTTTGAAAAAGTATGCAGCGAAGACCAAGTCGCCGCTTTACAAATCTGTTCAACAGAAGCCTTATTTTTAAAAGCCCATGTGGAAGCTACCGCTCTAGTAGAATGAGCTGTAATCCTTTCAGGAGGCTGCTGGCCAGCAGTCTCATAAGCTAAGCGTATTATACTCCTTAGCCAAAAAGAAAGAGAGGTTGCCGAAGCCTTTTGGCCTCTCCTCTGTCCAGAGTAGACAACAAACAATGCAGATGTTGACGAAAATCTTTAGTAGCTTGTAAATAAAACTTTAAAGCACGAACCACGTCAAGATTGTGTAAAAGACGTTCCTTCTTTGAAGAAGGATTAGGACACAGTGACGGTACAACAATCTCCTGATTGATATTTTTATTAGATACCACCTTAGGTAAAAAACCAGGTTTGATACCTTTGAAGAACCTTAAGAACTAAATTTAAACTCCAAGGTGGAGCAACAGGTTTAAACACAGGCTTGATTCTGACTAAAGCCTGACAAAACGCCTGCACGTCTGGAACCTCAGCCAGACGTTTGTGCAAAAAAATAGACAGAGCAGAAATCTGTCCTTTTAAGGAACTAGCTGACAAACCCTTCTCCAATCCTTCTTGGAGAAAAGATAATATCCTAGGAATCCTGACCTTACTCCATGAGTAACCCTTGGATTCACACCAATGAAGATATTTACACCATATCTTATGATAGATTTTCCTGGTGACAGGCTTTCGCGCCTGTATTAAGGTATCAATGACCGAGAAACCACGCTTTGATAAAATCAAGCGTTCAATCTCCAAGCAGTCAGCCGCAGAGAAATTAGATTTGGATGGTTGAAAGGACCCTGAAGTATAAGGTCCTGCCTCAGAGGCAGAGTCCATGGTGGAAAGGATGACATGTCCACCAGATCTGCATACCAAGTCCTGCGTGGCCACGCAGGTGCTATCAAAATTACCGATGCTCTCTCCTGTTTGATCTTGGCAATCAGACGAGGGAGCAGAGGAAACGGTGGAAACACATAAGCCAGGTTGAAGGACCAAGGCGCTGCTAGAGCATCTATCAGCACTGCCTTGGGATCCCTGGACCTGGATCCGTAACAAGGAAGCTTGGCGTTCTGGCTAGATGCCATGAGATCCAGTTCTGGTTTGCCCCAACGTTGAATCAACTGTGCAAACACCTCCGGATGGAGCTCCCACTCCCCCGGATGAAAAGTCTGACAACTTAGAAAATCTACCTCCCAGTTCTCTACTCCTGGGATATGGATAGCTGATAGATGGCAAGAGTGAATCTCTGCCCATTGAATTATCTTTGAAACCTCCAACATCGCTAGGGAACTCCTTGTTCCCCCTTGATGGTTGATGTAAGCTACAGTCGTGATGTTGTCCGACTGAAATCTGATGAACCTCACTCCTGCTAGCTGAGGCCAAGCCTGAGGTGCATTGAATATTGCTCTTAGTTCCAGAATGTTTATTGGAAGGAGTGCCTCCTCCTGAGTCCATGACCCCTGAGCCTTCAGACAGTTCCAGACTGCACCCCAGCCCAGAAGGCTGGCATCTGTTGTTACTATTGTCCAATCTGGCCTGCGGAAGGTCATACCTTTAGACAGATGACCCGAGATTGCCACCAGAGAAGAGAATCCCTGGTCTCTTGATCCAGATTTAGTAGAGGGGACAAATCTGTGTAATCCCCATTCCACTGACTGAGCATGCAGAGTTGCAGTGGTCTGAGATGTAGGCGGGCAAACAGAACTATGTCCATTGCCACTACCAATAAGCCGATTACTTCCATACACTGAGCCACCGAAGGGCAAGAAGTATAATAAAGAACACAGCAGGAATTTAGAAGTTTTGACAACCTGTCCTCTGTCAGGTAAATCCTCATTTCTACAGAATCTATCAGAGTTCCCAGGAAGGAAACTCTTGTGAAAGGGGATAGAGAACTCTTCTTTTCGTTCACTTTCCACCCATGAGACCTCAGGAATGCCAGAACAATGTCCGTATGGGACTTGGCAATTTTGAAATTCGACGCCTGTATCAGAATGTCATCTAAGTAAGGGGCTACTGCTATGCCCCGTGGCCTTAGGACCGCCAGAAGTGACCCCAGAACCTTCGTAAAGATTCTTGTTGCCGTAGCTAACCCAAAGGGAAGAGCCACAAACTGGTAATGCCTGTCTAGGAAGGCGAACCTGAGAAACTGATGATGATCTTTGTGTATTGGAATGTGAAGATAAGCATCCTTTAAGTCCACGGTAGTCATGTATTGACCCTCCTGGATCATAGGTAGGATGGTTTGAATAGTCTCCATCTTGAAAGATGGGACCCTGAGAAATTTGTTTAGGATCTTGAGATCTAAGATTGGTCTGAAGGTTCCCTCTTTCTTGGGAACCACAAAGAGATTTGAATAGAAGCCTTGCCCCTGTTCCTCCTTTGGAACTGGGTGGATCACTCCCATAACTAGGAGGTCTTGAACACAATGTAAGAATGCCTCTCTCTTTATCTGGTCTGCAGATAATTGTGAGAGGTGAAATCTTCTTTTTGGGGAAGAAGCTTTGAAGTCCAGAAGATATCCCTGGGACACAATTTCCAACGCCCAGGGATCCTGGACATCTCTTGCCCAAGCATGGGCGAAGAGAGAAAGTCTGCCCCCTACTAGATCTGTTACCGGATCGGGGGCTGATCTTTCATGCTGTCTTAGAGGCAGCAGCAGGCTTCTTGGCCTGCTTACCTTTGTTCCAGGCCTGGTTAGGTCTCCAGACCGGCTTGGACTGGGCAAAATTTCCCTCTTGTTTTGCATTAGAGGGAGTTGATGCCGCACTTGTCTTAAAGTTTCGAAAGGCACGAAAATTAGTTTGTTTGGTCCTTAATTTATAGACCTATCCTGAGGAAGGGCATGACCTTTTCCTCCAGTAATATCAGAAATGATCTCCTTCAGTCCAGGCCCGAATAGGGTCTGCCCCTTGAAGGGAATGTTGAGAAGCTTAGACTTTGAAGTAACGTCAGCTGACCAGGATTTAAGCCACAGCACCCTACGCGCCTGTATAGCAAAACCTGAGTTCTTAGCCGTTAGTTTGGTTAAATGAACAACGGCGTCAGAAACAAATGAATTGGCTAGCTTAAGCGCTTTAAGCTTGTCAAGTATATCATCCAATGGAGTTTCTACCTGTAAGGCCTCTTCCAGAGACTCAAACCAGAAGGCTGCAGCAGCAGTGACTGGGGCAATGCATGCAAGAGGCTGGAGAATAAATCCTTGTTGAATAAACATTTTCTTAAGGTAACCCTCTAACTTTTATCCATTGGATCTAGGAAAGCACAACTGTCCTCGATGGGAATAGTTGTAGGCTTAGCTAGGGTAGAAACTGCTCCCTCCACCTTAGGGACCGTTTGCCATAAGTCCCGTGTGGTGGCATCTATTGGAAACATTTTCTTAAAAATAGGAGGGGGAGAGAACGGTACACCTGGTCTATCCCATTCCTTAGTAATAATTTTTGAAAACCTTTTAGGTATTGGAAAAACATCAGTGTAAACAGGCACTGCATAGTATTTATCCAATTTACACAATTTCTCTGGCACTATAATGGTGTCACAGTCATCCAGAGTAGCTAAAACCTCCCTGAAGCATCTTCCCTGAGTCAGAAAAATCACCCACAGAAAGAAGCTCTCCTGCATCAGCTTCTGCATATTTTGAGGGGATATCAGACATAGCTACTAAAGCATCAGAGAACTCTGTATTTTTTCTAGTCCCAGAGCTGTCTCGCTTTCCTTTTTTAAATTGAGAGAGATAAGGTAATTAGAGTATAACCAATATATATAATGCTATGTAAAATATAAAATAATATTCACTTCCTACAGTGATAAACAGAATCTGAAGTGGAATGTTTAAATATGATATTGATATTTGCTTCCTGTAGTAATAGATGATGTCTGAAATGATATATTCAATCTAGCACCATGATAGAGGCTACCAGACATTGTGTTAGGAGTATATATACAGATGGGAAGCAATGATGGTCAGTCCTGCTGATCCGAATTGTCTTACAGATTCTTTTCTCAAAGATTATGTGGGAATTGAAGCTTGGGAAGTGAGGAATGCAATAATTAGAGTGCGGTATACACAAGACAAACCGCATATTGAGCCCCTCTGAAAAGTAGAGGGTACATTATCATGAGATATCAGACATAGCTACTAAAGCGTCAGAGAAGTCTGTATTTTTTCTAGTCCCAGAGCTGTCTCGCTTTCCTTGTAACCCTGGTAGTTTGGACAATACTGCTGTAAGGGTATGATCCATAACTGCCGCCATGACTTGTAAAGTAAACGCCATGGGCGCGCTAGATGTACTTGGCGCCATTTGAGCGGGAGTCAAAGGTTCTGACACGTGGAGCGAGTTAGTCGGCATAACTTCCCCCTTGTCAATTTCCTCTGGTGATAAATCTTTTAAAGACAGAATAGGATCTTTATAACTTAAAGTAAAATCAGTACATTTGGTACACATTCTAAGAGGGGGTTCCACAATGGCTTCTAAACATAATGAACAAGCAGTTTCCTTTATGTCAGACATGTTTAAACAGACTAGCAATGAGACCAGCAAGCTTGGAAAACACTTTGATAAATGTAAACAAGCAAAAATAAAAACGATACTGTGCCTTTAAGAGAAACAATTTTTGTCAGAAATTGAAAAACAGTGATAAAAAGCAGTAAATCTTACGAAATTTTTACAGTGTGTATAATAGACTAACAGAGCATTGCACCCATTTGCAAATGGATGATTAACCCCTTAGTTTCAAAACCGGATCAAAAAAACGATATAAACGTTTTTTAACAGTCACAACAAACTGCCACAGCTCTGTTGTGGTACTACCTGCCCATATAACGACTTTTGAAGGCACAAAAACCCTTTGTAGAGGTCCTAAGTGTTCAGGGGACTCCTTCAGGGAAGCTGGAAGTCTCAAGCTGCAAAAACTACTGCACGATTTAGGCCTGAAATTAGGCCCCTCCTGACCTGTACTCACAGTGAGAGGGCCATAAAAAACTATCCCTAGGCAAAATCTAGCCAGCCATGTGGAAAAAAACTGGGCCCCAATAAAGTTTTTTTTTTTTTTTTATTTTTTTTATTGAGGTTTAGTTAAAGACATAGATCATAATAACATATTCTTTTGTCACATGAAATAAGGCTTCAATGTTACAAGGATAATAAAATGAGCATGTAATAAACATTTAGCCAACATTTAACATAATTTCAAACATTAAACAAATAAGGTGCTAATCTTTCAGAAACCTTCTACATGACATAGTAGGTTACTCTTGGGCCAACAAGAGTAGCAGGAAATAGTAAAGCGAAAGAAGGAACTTGTGTCCAAGAAGACCACTCTTGGATCTCAATGATAAACCTCTAATATATTTTTTTTTTTAAATTGAGAGAGATAAGGTAATTAGAGTATAACCAATATATATAATGCTATGTAAAATATAAAATAATATTCCCTTCCTACAGTGATAAACAGAATCTGAAGTGGAATGTTTAAATATGATATTGATATTTGCTTCCTGTAGTAATAGATGATGTCTGAAATGATATATTCAATCTAGCACAAAGTAGAGGGTACATTATCATGAGTGGGGGGGGGGGAGGGAGGTGATTCAAGTATGTGAAGTAATCCATATTACTGATATTCCATGTATTGGCCTCAAGATATTTATTATAATTGTGGGTTGTCCCACCATCTACGAACTAGGACCAGGGAAATGAGTGTGCAATCACCCGACATAGCTCTTCACATATAGAGACAATTGTGAGCAACCAAAATTTGTAGAGAGACGCTCTTACTCATGGCACTGCTAAGGAGAACTGGTAGTACAGTTAAAGATGGGCTGCAGGGTCAGTAAACATAGTAGGATATGGTAGGGACTGTTACATCCCACATATAGACATATAAACTACATTCCAAAGCTCTGTTATTTATATCTGTCCCTTACCCAACTGACATAGTTTAGAGGATCACTAAGGCGTGAGCCTGATATGTATGCTAACAAATATACTGTAACTAGACAGCATGTTATTCTGTTGCGGGAAGCATTGGTTAAGCAAGAATTGGAGGGTGCCATGGCCTTTGCTTTATGTACTTATAGACTTATCCTACATTCTAATTTATATATGTTGTGGATAGGCTAGAATAACTATGGAAGGTAGGGAGGGTATAAACAGATGGTATAATTATTGGGTAAAAACTGGGAGATGTTGTAAGTGTCGCTCAATATACTCAGGCAAAGGGTTATTTAAGGGACAATAAACATCTAATAGGTCAAAATCAGTCATTTCTAAACTAAATTAAGTACATACCATCATGGGGAGTGAGTAAGTGGTTTATTAGGTGGCAACCACCGTCTATCAAATGATAATGGTGTAAATATATATCTGCCACAGTGCACGGGCCCTATGCCCTGCAGCAGTTAATATAAGCTTCTAGTGGGCAGTCAGGTATGGAGCATAACCTCCATTATAATGCCATCCTTGTTTAGCAAATACACAAGCCTCCCCTGTATATATTAATGAGACAAGCAAGTAGTTGTACTATAATAGAACTAGTGCAGTAGAAAATTAATTGACTATGCTCTTCAAAAATTCTATTAGTTTTGATATTTAAGACAAGTCTAAACCAATACAATAGATTGCCTCATGGATATAGCCTAAGAGATATTATCACACTTACACACAGATAAGTTATACAAAAAGCTTCGGTCCTCTTAGTAATGATAGACTATAAAACAAAGTAAATGTGGTCTGAGTACATCTTGCCATTATGAGCTACTGCAGCCCATATTTTGTTATAGGCAGACTAAATAGAGAGCCAATACCCTCAGCTCACTTTAAATAACAATGTAATATTATAGTGCAGCAGAACCTCAAGATTAACCAATGTGCAAAACCAAAGTGATAATATAGAGATGTTATGTTCCTGAAAGATTTGGATAATAATACTGTAACTGCTAACTGATGCTACAGCACACAATCTCTGAAACACATATCTGGAAATCTAAACAAGTTAAAGCATAAACATCCTAAGCACAACAATAAAGGTGGAGGTACACATATAAACTAAACTGATCAATACAGCCAAATGTCCAGGATATTAACCAACGTTCAGCAGTCAGTGAGGCATATGTATTTTGAGATCGATAGACTGATAATAACGCCATCACTTTAAAGCGTTCCATAGGACACTGGAGCTACACATAATTAAAGTAAGTCACTAACCCACACCATCTCGCCAAGTTGCGATGCATATATTGCCAAACATGGTGGGGCTGGAGAGGACCCTAGGCATGAGCAGTGTGATAGATTCCCAATCCTTGAGATGTGGGTAGTGCTGGATAAGACTCTCCAGATGGGAGACCGCTTCTGACCGCACAAGGTAAGAGTCTCTCTGGATTGCTGCGCCTCCAAAGCGATCTGTCCCCACTGGTTCCCAGGAGACACTGCAAGCCCGGACACCGGACATTAAGCATTTCGCCGCTATACCGCAATCAACTGCATCGGGCTGTATACAGGTTAGCCTGACGCTGTTTAGGAGCTGATGTCTCATGGGCGGCATATTCCGCGGTCCCACAGTTCCTCTATTCTCCGGAGCAGGTATGATAGAGTAGGCAGTAGGAGATGGGAGCATCGCTGCCGGCTGCTGAGACTCTATTACAGGTTGGCATCTGAACGCAACTTTGCACTCTTCCAGGAGCATATGCATTTGTGCCAAAATGTGTTCTGCGTCCTCCATGGTGGGATAGGGTAGCGGCCCCTCAAGGTGGGGGCTAAAGAAAATATCCCTCGGTTAGCCTTGCTTCCGAATGAAAGTGTCAACTAGGCCGCAAGATGGCTGCTTTAGGCTACGCAGTCAGTGAAAAAACACATCAGGGTTGTGGAGATCTGTTGAGGAGGAATTACTCCCTTTAGAGGTGGTTGTCAGGAACGGCTATGATTTCAGGCCAACTTTAGTTGCTTTATAGTAAAGTATATGGGCACAGACGGTTGCTAAATTTATCAAGTAACAAGTTTGGTAGGAGCTGCTGAAAAACGCGACCGTCTAGTTACCCAGTTGGCTCTGCCCCCCGGCCCCAATAAAGTTTTTTCACCAATATGTAGAAAAAAACGTTTAAACACTTCCAGCAAACGTTTATATTTCAGTAATGTGAGAAAGTAATAAGAATATTACCTTTTACAGCAAGCATGATACTAGTCGTTATTAAATCACTGTAATCAGGCTTACCTTAAATAAATCTGGTATTAACAGCATTTTCTAGCATATTCATTTCTCTAGAAAAATGTAAACTGCACATACCTCATAGCAGGAGACCCTGCACGCCATTCCCCCAGCTGAAGTTACCTCATCTCTTCAGTTATGTGTGAGAACAGCAATGGATCTTAGTTACAACCTGCTAAGATCATCAAAAACCACTGGCAGACTCTTCTTCAACTTTCTGCCTGAGGCTAAAACAGTACAACTCCAGTACCATTTGAAAATAATAAACTTTTGATTGAAGATAAACTACATAAATTCACCACATCTCTCTAGCTACTTCCTATGTTGTCGAGAGCTGCAAGAGAATGACTGGTAGTGGCAGTTAGGGGAGGAGCTATATAGACAGCTCTGCTGTGGGTGATCCTCTTGCAGCTTACTGTTGGGAAGGAGAATATCCCACAAGTAATGGATGATCCATGGACTGGATACACCTTACAAGAGAAAAAGCTTAGATGCCTTCTTTTTCAAATAATGATAGCAAGAGAACGAAGAAAAATTGATAATAGGAGTAAATTAGAAAGTTGCTTAAAATTGCAAGCTCTTTCTGAATTACAAAAGAAAAAATTGGCTTCAGTGTCCCTTTAAGTGTTTATTCTTTTTTGTAATTGTAGTTATAATTTTTTTTATTAATGTTAGGTTTTTATATTTTTAGTAATCTTAGGTTTTATTAGTGTAAGCTTAGGTTTTATTTTTATTTCACAGGTAAGTTTGCATTTATTTTTAGTAGGTAGTTAGTAAATAGTTATATTGTAGCTAGCTTAGGTTTTATTTTTATTTCACAGGTAAGTTTGTATTTATTTTCAAATAGGTAGTTAGTTAATAATTGTAACTTTAATTTAGGTCTATTGTAATTATGTTAAAATTAGGGGGTGTTAGGTTTAGGGGTTAATATAGTTTAATTTAGGTTGTTGCGATGTGGGGGTTAGTGTTGGCCTTGTGGGTGTACAGCGATTTAGGGGTTAATAGGTTTAGTTTTGGCAAAGTTTAGGGGTTTATAGGTTTATTTAGTTAGTGTCGGCAATGTCGGGGAACTGCGGTTTAGGGGTTAATAGGTTTAGTTAGTGTCGGCGATGTCAGGGAACTACAGTTTAGGGGTTAATAGGTTTAGGTAGTGTTGGGGATGTGGGGGGCGGTGGTTTAGGGGTTAATAGGTTTAGTTCATGTCGATTATGTGGGGGGGGCGGCGGTTTAGGGGTTAATAGCTTTATTTAGTGTCGGCGATGTGGGTGGCGGCGGTGTTTTTTGGCAATCGCAGATCGCCGGCACATTAGTTATGTTTAGTTAAATCGTTTTTTCAGATACTTTCGTTTTTTCGGATCCATTCTTTATTCATATGCATTATTCTATTCTAAACTTCAGAATAGAATAATGCATATGAATAAAGAATGGATAAAAAAAAAACAGATACGGAAAAACGATTTAACTTAACATAACTAACTTGCTGAAACAAATTTTTTTTATAACTTAAATAAACTAATTTGCCGAAACAAAATGATTTATTTAACTAATGAAAACGAAACAAAATGAAACAATTTTTTTAGCATTGCACATGTCTAATTTTTAGTAGACTGTCCCTTTAAATAGGGTTTGACATTTTATTCCAGGTAATTTAGAAACAATGTATCTATCTGCATTTTCTTTTGAAGTTCTAAAACTCAAATCATAATGTGCATGGAACAACATTAAAGGGGCAGTAAACCTAGCAAATAATGTTATATAATTCTGCACATAGTGCAGAATTATATAACTTTAGCTTACTGCCATGTTTCTAAAGCAAAGGGTTATATAGATATTTTGCAACGAAAACAGAACGCCGCTCCTGGCCCTACTGAGCGGGTCTGTTTTCTTCTCCTAAGTGCATCGCGGGCACGCTGTCTAGTCACAGCATGCCAGATCACGCTATTAAACTCAATGTATCTTGCTCCCGCTCTGGTATAGTAGCAGGCGCGAGCTACATTGAATTTAATAGCATGATCGGGCCAGCTGTGATTAGACAGCGTGCCCAGATTAGGAGAAGAAAGCAGACCGGTTCAGTAGAGCCAGGAGCGGTGTTCTGTTTTCTTTGCGAAATATCTATATAACCCTTTGCTTTAGAAACATGGCGGCAAGCTAATGTTATATAATTCTGCACTATGTGCAGAACTATATAACATTATATGCTAGGTTTACCGTCCCAGAGTCAAATTTTCTAAACTATATATATATATATATATATATATATATATATACTGTATATTATATGAATATGAATAACATTTTTATAAAAACACAACATCTCCTTCGATCCAGGGTCTCTTACTCATCCACTTATTAAAGGGACATTGAACCCAAATTTGTTCTTTCATAATTCAGATAGAACATGCAATTTTAAGTAACTTTCTAACTTACTCCTATTGTCAAATTTTCTTCATTCTCTTGGTATATTTATTTGAAAAGCAAGAATGTAAGTTTAGATGCTGGCCCATTTTTGGTAAACTACCTGGGTTGTTCTTACTGATTGGTGGATAAATTCACCCACCAATAAACAAGTGCTGTCCAGGTATCTGAACCAAAAAGTGTCTGGCTCCATAGCTTAGATGCCTTCTTTTTCAAATAAAGATAGCAAGAGAACTAAAAAAAATTGATCATAGGAGTAAATTAGAAAGTTACTTAAAATTGCATGCTCTATCTGAATTACGAAAGAAAAAAATTGGGTTCAGTGTCATAGCTGTCAACAGGATACATTATTCTATCTGATAAAGTCAGTAAACCTAACAAAGTACCTGTGCAAAGGTTGCAATATTTCTAAACTTGGCCTATTAGTAACTATTTTGACTACAATCTGCTACTAAAATATCATATTTATCATGAGTGTTTCCAAGATTAATGGTTCATTGAATGTAAATCAGTAATAAAAACATACAACGTTAGATAAAGTAAGCATGCTTATTCTATTTCCTTTCATTGTAATGTTCCATTGTTTTGCAGTGTGGGAACATATTGTAGTGGATATCATTTAACATTTGTGTTCCCTATTATATATAATAGATCATGTGATGACTTTGAAATGACAAACTTACTCTTCTAATTGATACATTTTCCCTTGTGAAAATGTAGTTGATTATTTTAAATACCATTTTGAGAAGAAATATCTACAGTTGTATCAAGGACTAGAAACAGTAGCCTATTTAAAGAATGTGTTACAGATATTAGAGATAGCTGGAAATATTTCTTACTTTACTCCATTAAATCTGGCATGGCTGATTTTTGCTTTTCTATGCCATTCCAATTCATTACAAAGTGTTAAACTGCCGAAACTGATAAATCTAGGAAATGTGCTTTTCTTTCATTTGGAATAAACACAAAAACTATATTGGGAAAAAAAACCTCTTCTTTTTTTTTGCAAATTGGGGGAAGAAAAAAATTCTGTCTGTACTCATTAGCATAATTTGCATAAATAATTATAGATTATAAATCAGAAACTAAAGCTGCTAGGACTGATTTTTTTATATCATCATTTGTTTGTAGCTAAATTCCAGCACATTTAGAATACATTTGACCATGATAGCATCTTTATTTCTATATTATATTTTTATTTTTAACTTTGACCTAAACCTTAAAAAACCTGGCCATGTCAGTAACATACCAGCTAGGTATAGGAACCCTAGATCAATAGAAAACATGTGGAATGTAAGCTTGAGAGTCTCTCTAACTATAGCTCCCTTTGTAGATAAGTGTACATACAACTTATTGTGCTCAGGGGTAGGGCACTCCTCTCCTTTTGTTTGTGCTTGTCAATGTAAGTATTGTAATACACATAATGTTTTATTGTAAGATTTGTATTGTATTGTACCCTTATAATTGTAATGTACCTTTGTATAGGCTACGTACAATGTTGTTGGCACTTTATAAATAAACAATAAGAATCATAAGATAGTGGCTAATGTATTGTATGTAATCTATTCATTAAAGATGATGCTTTTTTTGTATGTCTGATCACTTAAAGGGACACTGAACCCAAAATGTTTCTTTCATGATTCAGATAGAGCATGACATTTTAAGCAACTTTCTTATTTACTCCTATTATCAAATTGTTTTCATTCTCTTGGTATCTTTATTTGAAATGCAAGAATGTAAGTTTAGATGCCGGTCCATTTTTGGTGAACAATCTGGGTTGTCTCTGCTGATTGGTGGATAAATTTATCCACCAATAAAAAAGTGCTGTCCAGAGGTCTGAACCAAAAAAAAAAAGCTTAGATGCCTTCTTTTTCAAATAAAGATAGCAAGAGAACGAATAAAAATTGATAATAGGAGTAAAATTAGAAAGTTGCTTAAAATTGCATGCTCTATCTGAATCACGAAAGAAAAAATTTGGGTTCAGTGTCCTTTTAACCAATTATAATAAATCAAGATGTGAGCAAATAACATTTTCATATAATTTTGAGTCAACCTGCAAATAAGTCATTAAAATAAAACATTAATCATAAAATTATCCTTTTTTTTATGGATATGTTTGACTTTTTTTATTAAACAGAGCTACAAGTGTGTTTACTTAAACATGAAGGGCTAGATTACAAGTGGAGCGCAAACAATTTTGCGAGGGTTTATGCAATATTAACAAAGGTTTTAACTTTGTATTTACTGTAAATATTTCACATTCCAATGTTCTGTACATAGCAAAATATTTTCCTATGGATATCTATATATCTATATATATAATCGTTTGTGTATATATATATATATATATATATATATATACTGTATATCTATATATATCTATACTATCGCCAACCCCCCACATCGTAATAAACCTAATTAACCTATTAACCCCTAAGCCGACAAACCCCCACATCGCAATATACCTAATTAACCTATTAACCCCTAAACCGACAAACCCCCACATCGCAATAAACCTAATTAACCTATTAATTCCTAAAACGCCAACCCCACCACATCGCAATAAAATAAACCTAACTAACCTATTAACCCCTAAACCACCAAACCCCCACATCACAATAAACCTAATTAACCTATTAACCCCTAAACCACCAAACCCCCACATCAAAATAAACCTAATTAACCTATTAACTTCTAAACCGCCAACCACCATAACGCAAATAACTAATTTAATTACTATGCCCACTAACCTAACACCCCCTAAATTAAGCTACAACTGTGTTTACTTTGGTGGAGCTCAAACAATTTTGCGAGGGTTTATGCAATATTCATATTTAACAAAGGTTTTAACTATGTATTTACTGTAAATATTTCACATTCCAATGTTCTGTACATAGCAGAATATGTTCTATGTATTTATAAAAATATTTTCCTATGTATATCTATATATTTGACCATATTGCCGCTTTAAGAAGGGACACATATGAAAAATTCATATGTCAGGGTTCTTATACAAAACATTTCTTTAAACAGCCCTGAAAACAGCCCTGACATATGTATTTTTCATAAGTGTCCCTTTTTAAAGCGGCAATATAGTCACCCTATGTATATCTATATATATCTATACTATAATCGTGTTTTTAACGCGTGTGTCGCCAGTTGCGCACACATCCTTAAAGGAATGTTGGCTGTGTGAGGCAGCCAAAAGAATGTTGGCTTCATGCGCAGCCAAAAGAATATACCTGGATGCAGTGAAGCTGCATCCTAGTGGATTTCCGAAAATGGCAGGGTGATGAAAGAATCCACTGCAGGTAGATTCTTTTACCACCCTGCCATTTTCGGAATCCACCTGGATGCAGCGTAGGCAAATAAAGCCTTAAAAAAAAACACATACAAATGCCCGCCACATAAAATAAAGAAAGAACACGTAACCACCCGCAAGAAATAAAAAAAACCTAACTGCCTGCACGAAGTATAACAAAAAACAATCTAACCTTTCGAACAAAGTATTAACAAACACCAAAACCACCAACATCGCAAAATAATATAGTAATTAACCCCTAATCCGCAAATAACAATTAAAATATTAACCCCTAAACCACAAACCCCCCACATCGCAATAAACCTAATTAACCTATTAACCCCTAAACCAACAAACCCCCACATCGCAATAAACCTAATTAACCTATTAACCCCATAACCGACAAACCCCCACATTGCAATAAACCTAATTAACCTATTAAATCCTAAACCGCCAACCCCCCCACATTGCAATAAATCTAGTTAACCTATTAACCCCTAAACCGCCAAATCCCCACATCACAATAAACTTAATTAACCTATTAACTCCTAAACCTCCAACCCCCCACAACACAAATAACTAATTTAATTACTAAGCCTCCTAACCTAACACCCCCTAAATTAGCCCCAATACCAAGTTACACTTATAATAAAACTTAACATTATATAAAAAAAAAATCTAAAATGACAAAAAATAAAAAATTCTAAAATTACAGAAAAAAATAAACAAAATTATCAAAAATAAAAAAAATCAAACCTAATCCCTATGAAAATAAAAAAGTCCCCCCAAAAAAAAACACCCCCTAATCTAAACTAAACTACTAATAGCCCTTAAAATGGCCTTTTTTAGGGCATTTCCCTAAGTTAAACAGCTTTTAACATTTAAAAAATACTAAGTCCCCCCTAATAGTAAAAACCCACCAAAATAAAAAAAAAATACCACTAAAAAAACCTAAACTACCCATTGCCCCTATAGGGTCATTTGTATGGGCATTGCCCTTAAAAGGGCATTCAGCTCTTTTACAGCTATTAAATCCCTGATCTTAAAAATAATCCCCCCAACTTTTTTTTAAAAAAAAATGCTAAGACTAAGCCCCAAATAGGTATTCACTGTTCCTGAAATTCGCCTGAGAAGGTAATTTTCTAAGCGGCTCCATCATCTTCTATCTTCAACTGGAGCGAAGGCGGCGCGGAGCAGAGGTGCGGAATTGGCTTCCCTGATGCATGGATCCTAAGCGGCGGTCCTCAACCGTGGAGGTCCTCAGCAGCAACGGTCCTCGGAAGCGTGGAGGCTCCTCTTCATGTGATTGTTTGTTGCACACTGAAGATTTAATGCAAGGTACCCCATATTTATTGGAGTACCTTGCATTCCTATTGGCTGAAATTTTGAAATCAGCCAATAGGATGAGAGCTACTGAAATCTTATTGGCTGATTTCAACAGCCAATAGGATTTCAGTAGCTCTCATCCTATTGGCCGATTTCAAAATTTCAGCCAATAGGAATGCAAGGTTCCCCAAATTGAATGCGGTACCTTGCATTCAAGCTTAAGTGTACGACGGACATTGGATGAAGAGGAGCCTCCACACCGCCAAGGAACACCGCTGCCGCTGCCAAGGACCACCACCATTGAGGACCGCCGCTGAGGATCCACGCAATCGGGGAAGCCAGCTATGCACCTCCGCACCGCCTTTGTTCTGGATGAAGATAGAAGATGATGGAGCCACCTGGAAGAAGACCTTCTCCACCGGACTTCAGGAACGGTGAGTACCTATTTGGGGCTTAGTTTTAGCATTTTTTTACATTTTTTTATTTTTAAGATTAGGATTTAATGGGCTGGAAAAGAGCTGATTGCCCTTTTGGGGTGGCTTTTTTTAGATTAGGGGTTTTTTTGGGCTAGAAAATAGGTGATTGCCATTTTAAGGGCAGTAAAAGAGCTGAATGCCCTTTTAAGGGCAATGCCCATACAAATGCCTTTTTAGGGGCAATGGAAAGTTTAGTTTTTTTAGTGTTAGGTTTTTTTATTTTGGGGGGCTTGGTGGGTGGGGTTTTTACTGTTAGGGGGTATTGGTAATTTGCTTAGATAAAAGAGCTGTTTAACTTAGGGCAATGCCCTACAAAAATCCCTTTTAAGGGCTATTGGTAGTTTAGAATTAGATTAGGGGTGTTTTTATTTTTGGGGGGATTTTTTATAGGGGTATAGTTTAGGCTTAAATTTTTTATTTTGGATACCTTTGTTTATTTTTTTCTGTAATTTTACATTTTTTATTTTGTGTCATTTTAGCTTTGGGGTTTGTAGTTTTTTTTTTTAAATAGACTGCCCTCTGGGCAGGCTTATCGCCTAGTATAGGTATAAATATATATTTGTTTAAAAAAACATCAGAAATATATAGAAATATTTATTTATGAATAAATAGAACATATTCTGTTATGTAAAGAACATTGGAAAATGAAATATTCATAATTTTATGTCGGGTTAGTGCTATTGATAATATGTTATGGTGTTTGCTCGAGAGTGGGGTGTTTTCTCCATTGACTTCTATGGGGAATGCGTGAACACGATTGTGAGTTTCGAATTTTGACTTTTTCATTCAACTTGTAATACACCCGACTAGTGCAAAAATGAAAATCCTAGCAGAGTTTTTGCTATAGCAAAAACTCAAAATACCGCTCCACTTGTAATCTAGCCCGAAATGTGGAGTTTATTTATAATCCAAGATATTTCAAATGGATTTTCAGTGGTCAACACTGCTGAATTGTATAGGTTCCAAAATTATAAAAAATAAAAACTTTCAGGAAAAAAAATGAATACCAATGATGGGGTTTTTAATGGAAGTATCCAACTAGTAACCACAGTGGAAAGTAGAAATAAACACATTAGAAAAATATATATAAAAATAAAACTCCGAAAAATGGATAGGAGTGGGTTGATTAGAATATATTCATATTAGCTCTTCTAAGGGACTGGGATTTCCCTTTTTGTTACATCTGTAACACCTGGATTTCCTCTTGAAAAACATGCTTACTATATACTGCAAAGCAAATAACGGTCATTGGTTAGAACATGGCAGATTAGAATTGGCAGTGTACATTAGTCTGACACAGTGGTCAATGCATTGCTGAATACTTACTGTAAAGAGACTTGTGCGACGCTTAGCTCCTCGATGGAGGGACCCGGGAGTGCTAACTCCAATAGATACCTCACTTCTTAATTCCCGGTGGCTGATGTTTGGAGTAGAAGGCAGTGACGATGAATAGTCATTTGTTGGTCCTCCATTACTAGCCTTTAATAGATACAGTATTTATTCAGGTAAGCTCTACTAAAAAGATTCATGGGGTATAAAAAAAATTAGGAACCACCCAAATATGTGAAATGTTTAAGTTGCATACAATATGTCAACTTTCAAGATGATAAAGTGGTTACCTAAATCAAAGGTACAGTCAATGGACTATTAAATAATGGCAATGATGAGATAAATCTAATATTAAACATCTTACAGGAAGGTCCCAGATTTTTGACTCACCCTGTATATATTTAACAGGTATTACTACAATAATAATTTCATGACATTACTTAGCTAAAGCACATGGGATTTATACAGTACCATATGATTATGTTTACCACAAACAGCTGTACCTCACTTTAAAAAAAAAAAAAAAAAAAACACTGGAGGTACATCAAGCTTCTGTGAGAAATACTGACAGCTCCCAAGTGGGACTTAACCTATGTGTTTAATCTTTAACAGGGTGGTTCTGTGCTATACTAAGACACAACATGCATTGTTGAGTGCCTCCACTTGTAATATAGCCCATTGTTTAAAAAAATCAAAATAGCAAATAGACTTCACAATTTTGGTCATGTAATTGTTTTTATTATAGATTTATTTCTGTCCTTGGTTTGGGAGAACTAATGTTTTTGCATTTCATGTGTAAGGCACATTGCTGTAATTATTTATTATAAATATTCCCAACAGCACAGTTTTCGGTTGCCTGTCATACACTGTGGATTAGAAGTATTGTGGATTTAATGCAATTTCCATTGTGCCGCCATTACAATTTTCTCTTTGAGTGCGTTATGCTGCGGTAACCCACATACCACACACAAACCAAGTTCCAACTTGGCGTGCACGTGCATGTATTCCCCCATAAAGATTAATGGAGAAAAAATGTAGGGAAAAAAACCTAACACCTGCGATTGCGAAATCGCCAACACATTTTCACATTCCCCATTGAAGTCTATGAAGAAAAAGAAAGTTGTCAAAAAACTTAACACCCTAACATGAACCCCTAGTCTAATAACCCCTAAACCACCATCCCCCCACAACACAAATACTAAATAAACCTATTAACCCTTAAACCGCCACCCCCCGCATCGCAAACATCTAAATAAACCTAATACCCTAAACCGCCATGCCCCCACATCGTAAACACTAAATAAACCTATTAACCCCTAAACCGCCACCACCGCATCGCAAACCCCTAAATAAACCTATTAACCCCTAAACCGCCATCCCCCCACATCGCAAACACTAAATAAACCTATTAAGCCCTAAACCGCCACCCCCCGCATCGTAAACTCTAAATAAACCTATTAAGCCCTAAACCGCCACCCCCGCATTGCAAACTCTAAATAAACCTATCAAGCCCTAAACCGCCACTCCCCGCATCTCAAACACCTAAATAAACCTATTGGCTGATTTAAATTTTAAGAATCAAATCAGTCAATAGGAATGCAAGGGTACCCCTATATAAAAGGATGATGAGGACCACCGACGATGAAGATTGCAGAAGATGCAGCACCGATGGATGAAGATGGATCGCCGCCCTTCATCATTGGTAAGTACCACTTTGGGGCTTAGAGAAAGTTTTTTATTTTTTTGGGGGGGTGTTTTTTTTTAAATTAGGGATTTTTTTATTTATATTTTCAGCAGAAAAAGAGCTGAATGCCCTTTTCGGGCAATGGGTACATTAGGGTTTTTATTTTTGGGGGGTGGGGGGTTGTAATGTTAGGGGGTAAATGTTGTTTTTTTATGTAAAAGAGCTGTTAGCTTTAGGGCAATGCCCTGCAAAAGGCCCTTTTAAGGGCTATTGGTAGTTTATTTTTAGATTAGTTTTTTTTATTTTTGGGGGGCGGTATTAGAATAGGAATATTTTTTTATTTTAGATAATTGCGTTTGTTATTTTTTGTAATGGTAGTTTTTTTTGGTAATGTTAGGATTTATTATTTTTAGTAATGTTTTTTTTTAACAAGTAATGCTAGGTATTGTTTTAGTTTAAGCTTAGGTTTTAATTATTTTTCACAGGTAAGTTTTTATTTATTTTAAGGTAGTTAGTATATTTTAACTTTAATTTAGGTTATTTTAAGTTTGTTAAAGTTAGGTGGTGCTAGGTTTATGGGTTAATAGTTTAATGTAGGTAGTTGCGATGTGGGGGATTGCGGTTTAGGGGTTAATAGGTTTATTTGGTAGTTGTGATGTGGGGGATGGCAGTTTAGGGCTTAATAGGTTTATTTAGTAGTTGTGATGCAGGGGGTGGCGGTTTAGGGGTTAACAGGTTTATGTAGGTGTTTGTGATGCGGGGGTAGCGGTTTAGGGGTTAATAGGTTTATTTAGTAGTTGCGATGCGGAGGATGGCGGTTTAAGGGTGAAAAGATTTATTTAGTAGTTGCGATGCCGGGGTATGGCGATTTAGGGGTTAATAGGTTTATTTAGTAGTTGTGATGCGGGAGGCGGTTTAGGGGTTAATAGGTTTATTTATGTGTTTGCAATTCGGGGTGGCGGTTTAGGAGTTAAAAGGTTTAGTAGTTGCGATGCAGGGGGGGGTGGCAGTTTAGGGGTTAATAGTGTAGTTTATGGATGTAGGTGTACTTTGTAAGGTATTTTTGATGTGTTTTGTCAAACGTTTTTGTTTTGCGAAACACTTGTAATACCAAATCGGTGACTATTCCGCACACAAAGACCATATCGCATCATACTGTGCGACTTGTAATCTAGGTCTGTATGTCTGTATAGCTGTAAAGCACAAAGAATGTTTTTATTTATTTATATATTTGGCACAGACTGCTATTGTGCCCACATTATTGGTATGTTTACTATACACTGAACAGATTTGGAGCACAGCAGATTTACCCCTCTTATGTTCAATATAGGTTATATAATATGATCTTAGAGTAATGTGCCAGCATTATGGATATGTTTAGTATAGGCTGTATGTTCTGTTTAGTATAGGCTGTATGGTCTGTTTAGTATAGGCTGTATGGTCTGTTTAGTTTAGGCTGTATGGTCTGTTTAGTATAGACTGTATAGTTTGTTTAGTATAGGCTGTATAGTCTGTTTAGTATAGGCTGTATAGTCTGTTTAGTATAGGCTGTATGGTATGTTTAGTATAGGCTGTATGGTCTGTTTAGTATAGGCTGTATAGTCTGTTTAGTATAGGCTGTATAGTTTGTTTAGTATAGGCTGTATGGTATGTTTAGTATAGGCTGTATGGTCTGTTTAGTATAGGCTGTATGGTCTGTTTAGTATAGGCTGTATGGTCTGTTTAGTATAGGCTGTATAGTCTGTTTAGTATAGGCTGTATGGTCTGTTTAGTATAGGCTGTATAGTTTGTTTAGTATAGGCTGTATGGTATGTTTAGTATAGGCTGTATGGTCTGTTTAGTATAGGCTGTATAGTCTGTTTAGTATAGGCTGTATGGTCTGTTTAGTATAGGCTGTATGGTCTGTTTAGTATAGGCTGTATGCTCTGTTTAGTATAGGCTGTATGGTCTGTATAGTATAGGCTGTATAGTTTGTTTAGTATAGGCTGTATAGTCTGTTTAGTATAGGCTGTATAGTCTGTTTAGTATAGGCTGTATGGTCTGTTTGGTATAGGCTGTATGGTCTGTATAGTATAGGCTGTATAGTTTGTTTAGTATAGGCTGTATAGTCTGTTTAGTATAGGCTGTATGGTCTGTTTAGTATAGGCTGTATGGTCTGTATAGTATAGGCTGTATAGTTTGTTTAGTATAGGCTGTATAGTCTGTTTAGTATAGGCTGTATAGTCTGTTTAGTATAGGCTGTATGGTCTGTTTGGTATAGGCTGTATGGTCTGTTTAGTATAGGTTGTATGGTCTGTTTAGTATAGGCTGTATAGTCTGTTTAGTATAGGCTGTATAGTCTGTTTAGTATAGGCTGTATGGTCTGTTTAGTATAGGCTGTATGCTCTGTTTAGTATAGGCTGTATGCTCTGTTTAGTATAGGCTGTATGGTCTGTTTAGTATAGGCTGTATGCTCTGTTTACTATAGGCTGTATGGTCTGTTTACTATAGGTTGTATGGTCTGTTTACTATAGGCTGTATGGTTTTGGAGCACAGATAATGTACCTGTATCGATATCGAAATTGAACCAGCTGAATGACTAGGAGAGCTGGGTAAGGATTTGCATGATAATAGTTGTTGCTGCCTCTTCAAAACCACAATCTTCTGAGCAACTGAAATAGATACATAAAAAAAAATAAACTTGGATTAGCAATTGTATAACAATAAACATATTATTGTGTTATTAATAATGCAGAAAAATGGCAAAAACTGTGAGCCCTCTATCCCTTACTACTTATATATTTTTGTTAGTGTATTTTGTAAATTTATAGCTACTGTCATAGTGCTGCATAATTTGCTGGCACCTTATAAATAAATACCATTACCTCATACTACGCCCTCAAAACAATCCTGGAGATGGCTGGGTATGAGGTACAACCCAACGTGGAACAAAGAACACTGTGGAGTACTGTGCACTGACTATGGTATATTTAATATTCCAGCAGTATAACCGAGAAAGTATTAGCAGAACTAGATCATTGTAAAGCCTGCAACAGTATTCTCTGTTTCAGGCAAAAATCATTGCTGGCTAAGTTAGATGTGTACGGTTCTATAGTGCCCTATCACAAATGTTCTAAAAGTCAGGCTTATTAAACCAAAGACAAAGGGGCCATAATTAAGCTGATTTCATTGCCTTTTAAATTACTGATCAATGCACAAAACTTTAAATCTCATTAATACACTAGTCCCAGACTAGTTAAAGATCTCAGTAGACAAGTAAAAAATTTGGCCTTTTCCTGCATTAAACATTAAGGGCTAGATTGCAAAAGGTGCAAACACCACCATAAGTAAACGTTTAACGCACGTGGGTTAACGCATGTATTACCAGTTGAAAGTAAATGGTTTGCGCATGAGCAAAACCCAACACGTGCTAATTTCTGGACTTTGGATATTAAGACCGCGTTAAATTCTTCTCACTATAGACTACAATGGAGCACGCTTATAAAAAAAACAAACACTGCAATAGACCAAGTGCGCCTAACCCGAAGGTAGTTATGCATATTTTACATTACAATTTTCTTCACATAGAAGAAAATGTTTTATTTTTTATTTTATAAATATTATTTTTTTAAATATCTTTCTATACCTACTGTATATATCTATATAAATAGATATAGGTATAGATATATAGAAATATACAGTATATAGGAATATCTATTAAAAATACAAAGAACATTTTCCCCTATGTGAAGAACATTGGGATGTAAAATATTTACAGTAAATAAACAGTAAAACGCATTATTAAATATTAATATTGAATAAAAATGATTTTTCTAAGTTTAGATGTGTATGTATATACAGTCATGGCTAAAAATATTGGCACCCCTGCATTTCTGTCAGATAATGCATCGCTTTACCCAGAAAATTGTTGCAATTACAAATGTTTAGGCATTCTCATATTTATTTTATTTTTTGTATTGGTATGACACAAAAAAGTGGAGCAAAAAAAGCCAAATCTGACACATTCCACGCAAAACTCCCAAAATGAACTGGACAAAATTATTGGCATCTTCAATATTTGGTAGCACACCCCTTGGAAAAAATAACTGAAATCAATTGCTTCCTGTAACCATCAAAGTGTTTCTAACACCTCTCTACTGGAATTTTCGCCAACTGCTCCAGGTCTCTCAGATTGGAAGGGTTCCTTTTCCCAACTGCTGTTTTGAGATCTCTCCACAGGTGCTCTATGTGATTGAGATGAGATCTGGACTCATTGATGGCCAGTTCAGTACTCTCCACTGTTTTGTCTTAAACCCTGCTGTAAGACCCATGACCTCTGACAGAGACCCAGCTTTCTGACACTGGGCCCTACATTGCACCACAGAATTCTTTGGTAGTCTTTAGATTTTATAATGCCATGCACACAGTCAATATATCCAGTGCCTGAAGCAGCAAAGCAACCCCAAAACATCAGTGAACCGCCACCATGTTTGACTGTAGGGACTGTATTCTTTTCTTTAAAAGCCTGATTTCTTTTTCTGAAAACAGTAGAATCATGGACTTTACCAAAAAGCTGTAATTTTGTTTTGTCTGTACACAGCACATTCTCCCAAAATGATTTTGGCTTCCTCAGGTAAGTTTTGGCAAACTCCAATCTGGCTTTTTTATTTTTTTTGTGTCAGCAGTGGGGTCTTCCTGGGTCTCCTACCATAGCGTCCCTTTTCATTCAGGTGGCGATGTATAGTGCAAGCTGACACATTTGTACCCTGTGCCTGAAGTTCAGATTGAATTTCTCTGGAAGTTGATCGAGGTTCTTTATCCACTATTCGAACAATCCTTCATTGCAATCTTTGATAAATATTTGTCTTTCGCCAACGTACAGGGAGGTTAGCTACAGTGCCATGGTCTGTAAACTTCTTGACAATCTTGCGCACAGTGGACACAGAGACATTAAGATCTCTTGAGATGGACTTGTAACCTTGAGATTGTCCATGCTTTCCACAATTTTTGTTCTCAAATCTTCAGACAATTCTTTGCTGCTCTTTCTCTTCTCCGTGCTCAGTGTGGCACACAGAGACACACAACAGAAAGGTTGAGTCAATTTTCACCATTTTAACTGGTTGCCAGTGTGATTTCTATATTGTCAGCACCTGTTAATTGATACAGGTGAGTTTAATTACAAATTACAGGAGCATCACAAACTTGGAATGCAATTTCTTACAATATTGAGAAGGTGCCAATAATTTTGTCCAGTCCATTTTTGGAGTTTTGTGTGGAATGTGTCAGATTTGTTTTTATTTCTCCACTTTTTTGTGTCATACTAATACAAACAAAAGAAATAAACATGAGAATACCTAAACATTTGTAATTGCAACAATTTTCTGGGCGAAGTGGTGCATTATCTGACAGAAATGCAGGGGTGCCAATATTTTTGGCCATGACTGTACATATATAAATTAGCTGCAACAACTAATCAATATAATCCATAAAATTTGATTATGAAAATAGTTTTTACGAATCTCATTATCGATTATTTAGTCTGTGCACGGCACCAGCTGCTTCACTCCATTGAACTCCTGCACATGGTATTGTGTTTTATAGTTATGTCCTTAGCCTAAAGGACGTCTACAGACATTTACTTTTCACCTTTTCAAGATAGTATACATTTCTTTTTAAGCTTACTACTTCTGGCTTATGTGGTTTAGATCACCTGTGCAACCCAGAAATAATAGGAGTCATCATTTGGATTGTTTATATTAAATCAAGTGCTTTGCATGATTTAGTGCAAAGCTTATTATTTAAACTTATCCCTAGATTGATGGGAGTTGTTATTTTACCTGATGTGCACTATTATCTATTTGCACAATTATTAGCTGATTGCTGATTATATGTACCATATAGATAACTTTGTAAGGCTATTTCCTGTTATAGATATATAGTCCTTAGTCCTTTATAGATATATAGTGCTTTGGACCTTTTGTAATTGTTTTTTTATGAATATACTAGTCCTAAAACCCGTGTACACGGGCCATTTTTTGCAGTACAGTGGTCCCACCCCTTGCTCTCTCGCTCTCTCTCTATCCCCCCTCTCTTTTTCTCTCTCTTTCTCCCCTCTCTTTTGCTCTCTCTTTTGCTCTCTTTCCCCTCTCTTTTGCTCTCTCTCCCCCTCTCTTTTGCTCTGTCTCTCTCTCTCCCCCTCTCTTTTGCTCTCTCTCTCCCTCTTTTGCTCTCTCTCTTCCCCCCTCTTGTTTGCTCTCTCTGTCTCCTCTCGTTTGCTCTCTCTCTCTCTCCTCTCGTTTGCTCTCTCTCTCCTCTCATTTGTTCTCTCTCCTCTCATTTGCTCTCTCTCTCCTCTCGTTTGCTCTCTCTCTCCTCTCTTTTGCTGTCTCTCTCCCTCTCTTTTGCGCACTCTCCCCCTCTCTTTTGCGCTCTCTCCCCCCTCTCTTTTGCGCTCTCTCCCCCCTCTCTCTTGTGCTCTCTCCCCCTCTCTTTTCTGCTCTCTCCCCCCTCTCTTTTCTGCTCTCTCCCCCTCTCTTTTCTGCTCTCTAACCCTCTCTTTTGTGCTCTCTCCCCCCTCTCTTTTGTGCTCTCTCCCCCTCTCTTTTGTGCTCTCCCCCCTCTCTTTTGTGCTCTCCCCCCTCTCTTTTGTGCTCTCTCCCCCTCTCTTTTGTGCTCTCTCCCCCTCTCTTTTGTGCTCTCTCCCCCCTCTCTTTTGTGCTCTCTCCCCCCTCTCTTTTGTGCTCTCCACCTCTCTTTTGTGCTCTCTCCCCCCTCTCTTTTATGCTCTCTCCCCCCTCTCTTTTGTGCTCTCTCCCCTCTCTTTTGTGCTCTCTCCCCCTCTCTTTTGTGCTCTCTCCCCCCTCTCTTTTGTGCTCTCTCCCCCTCTCTTTTGTGCTCTCTCCCCCTCTCTTTTGTGCTCTCTCCCCCGCTCTCATTTGTGCTCTCTCCCCCTCTCTTTTGTGCTCTCTCCCCCCTCTCTTATGTGCTCTCCCCCCTCTCTTTTGTGCTCTCTCCCCCTCTCTCTTGTGCTCTCTCCCCCCTCTCTTTTGTGCTCTCTCCCCCCTCTCTTTTGTGCTCTCTCCCCCTCTCTTTTGTGCTCTCCCCCTTTCTTTTGTGCTCTCTTCCCCCTCCCTTTTGTGCTCTCTCCCCCTCTCTTTTGTGCTCTCTTCCCCCTCTCTTTTGTGCTCTCTCCCCCCTCTCTTTTGTGCTCTCTCCCCCTCTCTTTTGTGCTCTCCCCCTCTCTTTTGTGCTCTCTTCCCCCTCTCTTTTGTGCTCTCTCCCCCCTCTCTTTTTTGCTCTCCCCCCTCTCTTTTGTGCTCTCTCCCCCTCTCTTTTGTGCTCTCTCCCCCCTCTCTTTTGTGCTCTCTCCCCCTCTCTTTTGTGCTCTCCCCCCTCTCTTTTGTGCTCTCTGCCCCTCTCTTTTGTGCTCTCTCCCCCTCTCTTTTGTGCTCTCTCTCCCCCACTCTTTTGTGCTCTCTCCCTCTCTATTTTGTGTTCTCTCCCCCCCTCTCTTTTGTGCTCTCTCCCCCCTCTCTTTTGTGCTCTCTCCCCCTCTCTTTTGTGCTCTCCCCCTTTCTTTTGTGCTCTCTTCCCCCTCCCTTTTGTGCTCTCTCCCCCCTCTCTTTTGTGCTCTCTTCCCCCTCTCTTTTGTGCTCTCTCCCCCCTCTCTTTTGTGCTCTCTCCCCCCTCTCTTTTGTGCTCTCTCCCCCTCTCTTTTGTGCTCTCCCCCTCTCTTTGTGCTCTCTTCCCCCTCTCTTTTGTGCTCTCTCCCCCCTCTCTTTTGTGCTCTCCCCCTCTCTTTTGTGCTCTCTCCCCCTCTCTTTTGTGCTCTCTCCCCCCTCTCTTTTGTGCTCTCTCCCCCTCTCTTTTGTGCTCTCCCCCCTCTCTTTTGTGCTCTCTGCCCCCTCTCTTTTGTGCTCTCTCCCCCTCTCTTTTGTGCTCTCTCTCCCCCTCTCTTTTGTGCTCTCTCCCTCTCTATTTTGTGCTCTCTCCCCCTCTCTTTTGTGCTCTCCCCCCTCTCTTTTGTGCTCTCTCCCCCTCTCTTTTGTGCTCTCTCCCCCCTCTCTTTTGTGCTCTTTCCCCCTCTCTTTTGTGCTCTCTCCTCCTCTCTTTTGTGCTCTCTCCCCCTTTCTTTTGTGCTCTCTCCCCCTCTCTTTTGTGCTCTCTCCCCCCTCTCTTTTGTGCTCTCTCCCCCCTCTCTTTTGTGGTCTCTCACCCTCTCTTTTGCTGTCTCTCTCCCTCTTTTTATCCCCCCTCGCCACGCCCGGCCACGCCCACTCCACTACACGCGATGCCAGATGCCAGGAGGAGGCAAGTCAGTTGGAAGGCCAGGTGTGTTTGTCCTCGCGCGCAGTCTCTACTGCGCATGACAGCTTCAGACAAACACACTTGGCCTTTTATTATATAGGATTTGAAATAAATTGTAATATGAACCAGATTTTACGTCTATAAGTATATATCTGTTATTTTAAGAGCGGACTAGATCTTTTGTCCCTAACCTTATAGCTGGTTATTTACCACTGCATATAGATATTTAAGATATTAAAATTACAAATTAAGTCCAGGCTTACTTTGTTGAGAGGCTCCTTGTTAAGGAGGAAAACCCTTTGCATTGGCGGAGAGCTTACTAAGAAAAATATCCCAATTACCAGAACTGCTTGTGCAATTTTAAATGCCGACAGCGTATGCTGTTGGCATTCAGCGATGTCGCCGGACATGATTCCCTACAGCAAATATATATATATATATATATATATATATATATATATATATATATATATATATATATATATATATATATATATATATATGTTTGCATCTAAATATGTGTATGTGTATATATAAAACCAGTCCCAAGGGCTCTGCACACACTTATATATATACAATATATTGGGACTGGTTATATATATATATATATATATATATATATATATATAGTATACTGTATACCCACATACACATATTTAGATGCAAACATATATATATATTTCTGTTATATCCCTTTCCATTCAAACACCTTGTCATATACGATATACCTTTGAACCCTTTATATGAATGGTTAGTATCAGATAGTGAATATATTTAACAGTTTGTTTTAATGTATTTGTTGTGTTTGGTACAACTTTTTTTTAAAGCCCTAACCATTTACGCAAGGTCTTTACTCATGCTAACCCGAGTAGCGCAAATTTAGATTGTGCTTGGTGGTGTGCATTTACTTAAAACTTGAAATATAAGAGTGAATTACTGCTGATGTGATATTGCCATATTGTGCGCACACTAACTTTAACACGCCACTTGTAATCTAGCCCTAAGTATATAAAGTAAAAAAAAAATTTCCTCACTGTAAATTTTAACCTGACTGGTAAAAAATAGTGATCATTTTCCAACCTTGGCTTTGCATATATAAAATTGTAATTTAATGTCGCTTTAAGTGATGTTCTGTGTTATTGGTGCTTGACCAGGATTCCAAGAAAATGTTTCAGATTGGCCTCTCTCCTGAGTGACATGCATCTTAACATGTGTAATGCAATCATACTACTCAGACACAGAAGCTCCTACGCAATGGTAGAGACTTATTTCATGGGTTATGTGATCTTGTCAATATAAAGTGTTAGTGTATTGTACTATTGTGTGAGTATAAATCCTCTAGATAGCTCACCTTCATTAAACACCCGATCTACATTGAGTCCATAAGTGGCGCAGGTCTCATAGTACATGCAACGTTTCATTTCACTGCACAACGCTCGGGCCCGGACATCCTCTATCACCCTCTTGTTGGTAGAAGTAATTTTATCTGAAAGAATAAAGTGGAATACAATAAGTGTATGACCGTACAAACAAAACCTGTGTAAAGAACCTTGGCTGCCAATGCATTGCAGCCTTCTCTGGGTAAAATACTTAGAGACTGATTAAAATCTCACAGTAATAGAAAAAAACATCACACAATGTCTTCGGGGGCTTTCTTGAGCATTATATTGCAGTGTGGGTCTCTTCTTCATATACAGAACCTTGCACAGCTAGATAAGTAACTCGCAGATAAAATGCGCCATTCTAAAATTCTTTCAAGGACCTCTCAGTACTGAGAAGACATCTTAGATAGTGGTAAGCTTTAGATCATTAGGCCCTTAAAGTCATAATTTACAGTAAGTTCCAAACACAGATTAAATATAAATGTAAACCCAATTTTGTTCTTTCATGATTCAGATAGAGCATGCAATTTTAAGCAACTTTCTAATTTACCCCTATTATTAATTTTTCTTCGTCCTCTTGGTATCTATATTTGAAAACGTAGAATTATAAGCTAAGGAGCTGGCCCATCTTTGTTTCAGCACCCTGGCTAGCACTTGTGATTGGTGACTGCATTTAGCAAACCAATAAGCGAGTGCAAACCAGGTTCTCAACCAAAAATGGGCCGGCTCTTAAGCTTACATTCCTGGTTTTAAAATAAAGATACCAAGAGAACAAAGAAAATTTGATAATAGGAGTAAATTAGAAAGTTGCTTAAAATTGTATTTTCTATCTGAATCATGAAAGAAAAAAAATTGGGTTTACTATCCCTTTAAGTCACTCTTTGTTACAACAGTAATTAGTAGTAGTTGTAGTTATAGCTGACAAATCTAATAGTTTTTTTGTTTTTTTTTTACATGGCTGTAAATAAAGAATCAATAACACTGGGTTAGGGTCACAAACATCCCTCTCCAGTCTCTCCATACTTGCCAGATCCTATGTTATTCCATGAAACCCATTCACTACATCTCACAAACTTGAGAATGTGATGAGCCTGAAGAGCTTATGTAGACTGAAGAGGGCTGATAGTGACTCTTCCTCATTGTTTGCAAAGTGGGTTTTGGAAATGAGAGTTTTCACCTATAAATCTCACTGATGGAGATAATGGTATGTGTTAGAGAACAATGCAGGTCATTTCCTAATTTGCAATAATAAAAACATAATTTATGCTTACCTGATAAATTTATTTCTCTTGTAGTGTATTCAGTCCACGGGTCATCCATTGCTTATGGGATATATTCCCTTCCCAACAGGAAGTTGCAAGAGGATCACCCAAGCAGAGCTGCTATATAGCTCCTCCCCTCACATGTCATATCCAGTCATTCGACCGAAACAAGACAAGAAAGGAGAAACCATAGGGTGCAGTGGTGACTGGAGTTTTAATTAAAATTTAGATCTGCCTTAAAAAGACAGGGCGGGCCGTGGACTGAATACACTACAAGAGAAATAAATTTATCAGGTAAGCATAAATTATGTTTTCTCTTGTTAAGTGTATTCAGTCCACGGGTCATCCATTACTTATGGGATACCAATACCAAAGCCAAAGTACACGGATGATGGGAGGGACAAGGCAGGAACTTAAACGGAAGGAACCACTGCCTGTAGAACCTTTCTCCCAAAAACAGCCTCCGAAGAAGCAAAAGTGTCAAATTTGTAAAATTTTGAAAAAGTGTGAAGCGAAGACCAAGTTGCAGCCTTGCAAATCTGTTCAACAGAGGCCTCATTCTTAAAGGCCCAGGTGGAAGCCACAGCTCTAGTGGAATGAGCTGTAATTCTTTCAGGGGGCTGCTGTCCAGCAGTCTCATAGGCTAAACGTATTATGCTACGAAGCCAGAAGGATAGAGAGGTTGCCGAAGCTTTTTGACCTCTCCTCTGACCAGAGTACACGACAAACAGGGAAGAAGTTTGACGAAAATCTTTAGTTGCCTGTAAATAGAACTTCAGGGCACGGACTACGTCCAGATTATGTAAAAGTCGTTCCTTCTTTGAAGAAGGATTAGGACATAATGATGGAACAACAATCTCATGATTGATATTCCTGTTAGAAACTATCTTAGGTAAAATCCCAGGTTTAGTACGCAGAACTACCTTGTCTGAATGGAAAATCAGATAAGGAGAATCACAATGTAAGGCCGATAACTCAGAGACTCTTCGAGCCGAGGAAATAGCAATCAAAAACAGAACTTTCCAAGATAAAAGCTTAATATCAATGGAATGAAGGGGTTCAAACGGAACCCCTTGAAGAACTTTAAGAACCAAGTTTAAGCTCCACGGAGGAGCAACAGTCTTAAACACAGGCTTAATCCTAGCCAAAGCCTGACAAAAAGCCTGGACGTCTGGAACTTCTGCCAGACGTTTGTGTAAGAGAATAGACAGAGCAGAAATCTGTCCCTTTAACTAACTAGCAGATAAGCCCTTTTCTAAACCCTCTTGTAGAAAGGACAATATCCTAGGAATCCTAACCTTACTCCATGAGTAACCCTTGGATTCGCACCAATATAAATATTTACGCCATATCTTATGGTAAATTTTTCTGGTAACAGGCTTCCGTGCCTGTATTAAGGTATCAATAACTGACTCCGAGAAGCCACGCTTTGATAGGATCAAGCGTTCAATCTCCATGCAGTCAGCCTCAGAGAAATTAGATTTGGATGTTTGAAAGGACCTTGAATTAGAAGGTCCTGCCTCAGAGGTAGAGACCATGGTGGACAGGACGACATGTCCACTAGGTCTGCATACCAGGTCCTGCGTGGCCACGCAGGCGCTATCAGAATCACCGATGCTCTCTCCTGTTTGATCTTGGCAATCAGTCGAGGTAGCATCGGAAATGGTGGAAACACATAAGCCATGTTGAAGACCCAAGGGGCTGTCAGAGCATCTATCAGCGCCGCTCCCGGGTCCCTGGACCTGGATCCGTAACAAGGAAGCTTGGCGTTCTGGCGAGACGCCATGAGATCCAGATCTGGTTTGCCCCAACGATGAATCAGTTGAGCGAAGACCTCCGGATGAAGTTCCCACTCCCCCCGGATGAAAAGTCTGGCGACTTAGAAAATCCGCCTCCCAGTTCTCCACGCCTGGGATGTAGATCGCTGACAGGTGGCAAGAGTGAGACTCTGCCCAGTGAATTATCTTTGAGACTTCCAACATCGCTAGGGAACTCCTGGTTCCCCCTTGATGGTTGATGTAAGCCACAGTCGTGATGTTGTCCGACTGAAATCTGATGAACCTCAGTGTTGCTAACTGAGGCCAAGCTAGAAGAGCATTGAATATTGCTCTCAACTCCAGAATATTTATTGGGAGGAGTTTCTCCTCCTGAGTCCATAATCCCTGAGCCTTCAGGGAGTTCCAGACTGCGCCCCAACCTAGAAGGCTGGCATCTGTTGTTACAATTGTCCAATCTGGCCTGCGAAAGGTCATCCCCTTGGACAGGTGGACCCGAGAAGGCCACCAGAGAAGAGAATCTCTGGTCTCTTGATCCAGATTTAGTAGAGGGGACAAATCTGAGTAATCCCCATTCCACTGACTTAGCATGCATAATTGCAGGGGTCTGAGATGCAGGCGCGCAAATGGTACTATGTCCATTGCCACTACCATTAAGCCGATTACTTCCATGCACTGAGCTACTGACGGGCGTGGAATGGAATGAAGGACACGGCAAGCATTTAAGAGTTTTGATAACCTGGCCTCCGTCAGGTAAATTTTCATTTCTACAGAATCTATCAGAGTCCCTAGGAAGGAGACTCTTGTGAGTGGTGATAGAGAACTCTTTTCCACGTTCACCTTCCACCCATGCGACCTCAGAAATGCCAGAACTATCTCTGTATGAGACTTGGCAATTTGAAAACTTGACGCTTGTATCAGAATGTCGTCTAGGTACGGCGCCACCGCTATGCCTCGCGGCCTTAGCACCGCTAGCAGTGAGCCCAGAACCTTTGTAAAAATTCTCGGGGCCGTAGCTAACCCGAAGGGAAGAGCTACAAACTGGTAATGCCTGTTTAGAAAGGCAAATCTTAGGTACCGATAATGATCTTTGTGAATCGGTATATGAAGGTAGGCATCCTTTAAATCTACTGTGGTCATGTATTGACCCTCTTGGATCATGGGTAGGATGGTTCGAATAGTTTCCATTTTGAATGATGGAACTCTTAGGAATTTGTTTAAGATTTTTAGGTCCAAGATTGGTCTGAAGGTTCCCTCTTTCTTGGGAACCACAAACAGATTTGAGTAAAACCCTTGCCCTTGTTCCGTCCGCGGAACTGGGTGGATCACCCCCATTACTAAGAGGTCTTGCACACAGCGTAGAAATGCCTCTTTCTTTATTTGGTTTGCTGATAACCTTGAAAGATGAAATCTCCCTTGTGGAGGAGAAGCTTTGAAGTCCAGAAGATATCCCTGAGATATGATCTCCAACGCCCAGGGATCCTGGACATCTCTTGCCCAAGCCTGGGCGAAGAGAGATAGTCTGCCCCCCACTAGATCCGTTTCCGGATCGGGGGCCCTCACTTCATGCTGTCTTAGGGGCAGAAGTAGGCTTTCTGGCCTGCTTGCCCTTGTTCCAGGGCTGGTTAGCTTTCCAGCCCTGTCTGTAACAAGCAACAGGTCCTTCCTGTTTTGAAGCGGAGGAAGTTGATGCTGCTCCTGCCTTGAAGTTACGAAAGGCACGAAAATTAGACTGTTTGGCCTTTGATTTGGCCCTGTCCTGAGGAAGAGTATCACCCTTACCTCCAGTAATGTCAGCAATAATTTCTTTCAAGCCGGGCCCGAATAAGGTCTGCCCTTTGAAAGGAATATTAAGCAATTTAGATTTAGAAGTCACGTCAGCTGACCAGGATTTAAGCCATAGCGCTCTGCGCGCCTGGATGGCGAATCCGGAGTTCTTAGCCGTTAGTTTGGTTAAATGTACAACGGCATCAGAAACAAATGCATTAGCTAGCTTAAGTGCTTTAAGCTTGGCCATAATCTCATCCAATGGAGCTGTGCGAATGGCCTCTTCCAGAGACTCAAACCAGAATGCCGCAGCAGCAGTGACAGGCGCAATGCATGCAAGGGGCTGTAAGATAAAACCTTGTTGAACAAACATTTTCTTAAGGTAACCTTCTAATTTTTTATCCATTGGATCCGAAAAAGCACAACTATCCTCCACCGGGATAGTGGTACGTTTAGCTAAAGTAGAAACTGCTCCCTCCACCTTAGGGACCGTCTGCAATAAGTCTCGTGTGGTGGTGTCTATTGGAAACATTTTTCTAAATATCGGAGGAGGGGAAAAGGGCACACCGGGTCTATCCCCCTCCTTGCTAATAATTTCTGTAAGCCTTTTAGGTATAGGAAAAACGTCAGTACACAACGGTACCGCAAAGTATCAATCCAACCTACATATTTTCTCTGGAATTGCAACCGTGTTACAATCATTCAGAGCCGCTAATACCTCCCCTAGCAATACACGGAGGTTCTCAAGCTTAAATTTAAAATTAGAAATCTCTGACTCCGGTCTCCCTGGATCAGATCCGTCACCCACAGAATGAAGCTCTCCGTCCTCATGTTCTGCAAATTGTGACGCAGTATCGGACATGGCTCTCACATCATCAGCGCACTCTGTCCTTAACCCAGAGCTATGGCACTTGCCTCTTAATTCAGGCAATTTAGATAATACCTCTGTCATAACAGCAGCCATGTCTTGCAAAGTGATTTGTATGGGCCTCTCTGATGTACTTGGCGCCACAATATCACGCGCCTCCTGAGCGGGAGGCGAAGGTACTGACACGTGAGGAGAGTTAGTCGGCATAACTTCCCCCTCGTTGTCTGGTGATAATTTCTTTACAGATAAAATTTGACTTTTATTCAAAGTGACATCAATACATTTAGTACACATATTTCTGTGGGGCTCCACATTGGCCTTCAAACATAGTGAACAAACAGATTCATCTGTGTCAGACATGTTTAAACAGACTAGCAATGAGACTAGCAAGTTTGGAAAATCCTTTCAAATAAATTTACAAGCAATATAAAAAAACGCTACTGCACCTTTATGAAGCACAAAAAATCGTCACAGTTGAAATAACAATGAACCAAATCAGTTATAGCAACCAAATTTTCACAGTAAATGTATTAAGTTAGCAAAGCATTGCACCCACTAGCAAATGGATGATTAACCCCTTAATACCCAAAAACGGATAATCAATTTAACAATTAACGTTTTTATCACAGTCAAACACACTGTCACAGGTCTGCTGTGACTGATTACCTCCCTCAAAATGGATGCCAGAACTATCTCTGTATGAGACTTGGCAATTTGAAAACTTGACGCTTGTATCAGAATGTCGTCTAGGTACGGCGCCACCGCTATGCCTCGCGGCCTTAGCACCGCTAGGAGTGAGCCCAGAACCTTTGTAAAAATTCTCGGGGCCGTAGCTAACCCGAAGGGAAGAGCTACAAACTGGTAATGCCTGTTTAGAAAGGCAAATCTTAGGTACCGATAATGATCTTTGTGAATCGGTATATGAAGGTAGGCATCCTTTAAATCTACTGTGGTCATGTATTGACCCTCTTGGATCATGGGTAGGATGGTTCGAATAGTTTCCATTTTGAATGATGGAACTCTTAGGAATTTGTTTAAGATTTTTAGGTCCAAGATTGGTCTGAAGGTTCCCTCTTTCTTGGGAACCACAAACAGATTCGAGTAAAACCCTTGCCCTTGTTCCGTCCGCGGAACTGGGTGGATCACCCCCATTACTAAGAGGTCTTGCACACAGCGTAGAAATGCCTCTTTCTTTATTTGGTTTGCTGATAACCTTGAAAGATGAAATCTCCCTTGTGGAGGAGAAGCTTTGAAGTCCAGAAGATATCCCTGAGATATGATCTCCAACGCCCAGGGATCCTGGACATCTCTTGCCCAAGCCTGGGCGAAGAGAGATAGTCTGCCCCCCACTAGATCCGTTTCCGGATCGGGGGCCCTCACTTCATGCTGTCTTAGGGGCAGAAGTAGGCTTTCTGGCCTGCTTGCCCTTGTTCCAGGTTCCAGGTTAGCTTTCCAGCCCTGTCTGTAACGAGCAACAGGTCCTTCCTGTTTTGAAGCGGAGGAAGTTGATGCTGCTCCTGCCTTGAAGTTACGAAAGGCACGAAAATTAGACTGTTTGGCCTTTGATTTGGCCCTGTCCTGAGGAAGAGTATCACCCTTACCTCCAGTAATGTCAGCAATAATTTCTTTCAAGCCGGGCCCGAATAAGGTCTGCCCTTTGAAAGGAATATTAAGCAATTTAGATTTAGAAGTCACGTCAGCTGACCAGGATTTAAGCCATAGCGCTCTGCGCGCCTGGATGGCGAATCCGGAGTTCTTAGCCGTTAGTTTGGTTAAATGTACAACGGCATCAGAAACAAATGCATTAGCTAGCTTAAGTGCTTTAAGCTTGGCCATAATCACATCCAATGGAGCTGTGCGAATGGCCTCTTCCAGAGACTCAAACCAGAATGCCGCAGCAGCAGTGACAGGCGCAATGCATGCAAGGGGCTGTAAGATAAAACCTTGTTGAACAAACATTTTCTTAAGGTAACCTTCTAATTTTTTATCCATTGGATCCGAAAAAGCACAACTATCCTCCACCGGGATAGTGGTACGTTTAGCTAAAGTAGAAACTGCTCCCTCCACCTTAGGGACCGTCTGCAATAAGTCTCGTGTGGTGGTGTCTATTGGAAACATTTTTCTAAATATCGGAGGAGGGGAAAAGGGCACACCGGGTCTATCCCCCTCCTTGCTAATAATTTCTGTAAGCCTTTTAGGTATAGGAAAAACGTCAGTACACAACGGTACCGCAAAGTATCAATCCAACCTACATATTTTCTCTGGAATTGCAACCGTGTTACAATCATTCAGAGCCGCTAATACCTCCCCTAGCAATACACGGAGGTTCTCAAGCTTAAATTTAAAATTAGAAATCTCTGACTCCGGTCTCCCTGGATCAGATCCGTCACCCACAGAATGAAGCTCTCCGTCCTCATGTTCTGCAAATTGTAACGCAGTATCGGACATGGCTCTCACATCATCAGCGCGCTCTGTCCTTAACCCAGAGCTATGGCACTTGCCTCTTAATTCAGGCAATTTAGATAATACCTCTGTCATAACAGCAGCCATGTCTTGCAAAGTGATTTGTATGGGCCTCTCTGATGTACTTGGCGCCACAATATCACGCGCCTCCTGAGCGGGAGGCGAAGGTACTGACACGTGAGGAGAGTTAGTCGGCATAACTTCCCCCTCGTTGTCTGGTGATAATTTCTTTACAGATAAAATTTGACTTTTATTCAAAGTGACATCAATACATTTAGTACACATATTTCTGTGGGGCTCCACATTGGCCTTCAAACATAGTGAACAAACAGATTCATCTGTGTCAGACATGTTTAAACAGACTAGCAATGAGACTAGCAAGTTTGGAAAATCCTTTCAAATAAATTTACAAGCAATATAAAAAAACGCTACTGCACCTTTATGAAGCACAAAAAATCGTCACAGTTGAAATAACAATGAACCAAATCAGTTATAGCAACCAAATTTTCACAGTAAATGTATTAAGTTAGCAAAGCATTGCACCCACTAGCAAATGGATGATTAACCCCTTAATACCCAAAAACGGATAATCAATTTAACAATTAACGTTTTTATCACAGTCAAACACACTGTCACAGGTCTGCTGTGACTGATTACCTCCCTCAAAATGGATTTTGAAGACCCCTGAGCTCTCTAGAGATGTCCTGGATCAAGGAGGAAAAAGCAGGAAGACTGTAACTGAATTTTTACTGCGCAAAAAAGCACTAAAATAGGCCCCTCCCACTCATATTACAACAGTGGGAAACCTCAGTTAATCGTTTCTATATAGAAATAAACGACAGCCATGTGGAAAATCATGCCCCAAAAGATTTATCACCAAAGTACCTCACAAAAAAACGAATAACATGCCAGTAAACGTTTTAAACATGCACTTTAAAAGTTAGGTAGTGTTATTAATAAGCCTGCTACCAGTCGCTTCTACTGCAGTTAAGGCTCATACATTACCTCAGTATTAACAGTATTTTCTTAGTCAATTCCATTCCTTAGAAAATTACTTATTGTACATACATTCATCAGCCTGATACCAGTCGCTACTGCATTTAAGGCTGTACTTACATTACATCGGTATCAGCAGTATTTTCTTAGTCAATTCCATTCCTTAGAAAAATAATTTACTGCACATACCTTGTTTGCAGGATTCCCCACACGCTATTCCCTTTCTGAAAGTTACCCCACTGCTCAGAATATGCGAGAACAGCCAGTGGATCTTAGTTACTTCTGCTAAGATCATAGAAAACGCAGGGAGATTCTTCTTCCAAATACTGCCTGAGAACAAAGAGCACGCTCCGGTGCCATTTAAAATAACAAACTTTTGATTGAAGAAATAAACTAAGTATAAAAACACCACAGACCTCTCACAACGTCCTATCTAGTTGAGTTGCAAGAGAATGACTGGATATGACATGTGAGGGGAGGAGCTATATAGCAGCTCTGCTTGGGTGATCCTCTTGCAACTTCCTGTTGGGAAGGGAATATATCCCATAAGTAATGGATGACCCGTGGACTGAATACACTTAACAAGAGAAAAATCCTTACATGGTTGCACTTGTGTTAAGTATAAAAGACTTTAATTCCCAAGATATCTGAACCAAATTATATATATATATTAGATTCATACACAATGTGCTAAAGAATAATAAGAATATATTTTTCAAACATATTCTGCAAGATGGGCTGTTTATTCCAAGTAGCACAACCATCATAAGGATGCAATTGTTACTTGTTAGTGTGTACATTGTTATGCAGTATACCTTTTGTATAGTGCTGTGTAAGATGCTGGTGCTTTATAACTAACACATAATAATAATAATAATAATAATAATAATAATAATAATAATAATAATAATAATAATAAAAGGTAAACACAATAAGAGATCATAAGTTTCACCCTCTCGAATCTCTCTTCTTTCTTTATCTGCTGCATAGAATAACGTAGGAACTAATGGAGACATTTGTATATTTACTTGCTGTATTTTACTGCACAATGTTTTTCAAGACAAATGTATGTTACTTTGGAGGCTCTTCCTTGAAATAGAGACAGTTTTAGCTATTAGGCAACATGAAAACTATAAAAGTATATAATTTCAGTCTTAATGACTCTTACTGTAAATCTTTAATGCCTTAGTGCAGCTACAGTTTAAATTTGCCAGACTGTACAGTGTTAAAACCTGTATTCAGGTGCTTGTAACTTTAGATAAGATAAACAAATTTCTTTTAAATTGGGTAGTTTTGTTGAAACCCTCAGTGACCAAAAACATGCTGCCTCAATCTTATAAAATGTTACTATTACAGTAAAAAAATGACATGATATATATATATATATATATATATATATATACTGTATATATATATATATATATATATATATATATATATATATATATACTGTATATATATATATATATATATATATATATATATATATATATATATATATATATATATATATGATACACACAGTTGACATTCAGATTAGCACTCCCACCAGCTTTGCCCAACTATAAACAAATAATAGCAATCCACAATGATGGGCACTCTCTGGTTTTTACATAATTATACTAATTTGTTTCGAGGCTACTCACCCTTTTTCAGGCATTATTTATTTAACAAAACTTTGATTTATATTTAGTTGATTTTTAACAGTGACCATAAGCCATATGATCTATACCTCCACTAAGTTATAAAGGTTATGTTTTGTGGTTACTTCTTTGTGAACATAAGAGGGAGAGATCAAGGTTCTGTCAAACATAGGCAAATTAATACAGGAAACTCATACAACAAGAACAATTATTAACATTTTGTTACGTTATATTTGTTAACCAATTTTGCTGCCTATGGTTTACATGATTTGTGTATAGTACAGTCTAACTATAGGCCATAGCTGGGTCAATAACAGTGCCTCTGGTTAGCCCCGGCAATGTAATAGTTAAATTCTGACCTGTTAGGGAGACTGGAATTGAGTAACAATAACAAAGAAACTGGTTCAATGAACAACAGTACATTTTATTAAAGCAGTTACTAAAATTGATATAAACAAACAAAACAAAAACATATTAACTTACCCTGTGTCCCCACAAGGGCCACAGCAATGTCAGATATGCTGCGATAGTTCCCCAGAAGTGCATAGTACTGGAATATATCCTGAAAGCTTGCCTCATTCTCCAGGCTAAATACAAAGACCACTGCATCCACCCAGTTTGCGAACTAGAAGAGCAGAGATCAAGAAGGTTAGATCAATAAGCAATCTGTCAATGGGAATACAAGGCACTGTGGTCTACCACTCTCTATGCCCAAGGGGAATTATTTAGATACACTCTGTACTTATATTTTGCTATCAAATGCTTTTAGAAGGATTCTTGATCTCTGATATCACTGCGTTCAGTTCTATTAAGGTCAATTATTCCTCTAGAAGAGGAAGAAAGATGTAAGGTAGAAGGCTCGGTAGCATTGATGGAAAGCACCGTGATTAAAGTGCAGTGGCCAATTAAATATATTAATATAAGGACTCCCAACAAATATCAAGACACAAAGAAACTACATATAATATGTATTACAAGCCATGGCTAATGTAATCAATTAATTTAAAGGGATAGGAAAGTCAAAATTAAAGGATTCCGATAATAATTTTAAGACACTTTTAAATTCACTTCTATTTTCAAATCTGCTTTGTTCTCTTGGTATCCCATGTTGAAAAATATTACTCACATATCCTTCACTAGTGGGAGCTGCTGCTAATTGGTGCCTGCACACATTTGACTTTGTGATTGCCTGACTAGATGTGTTCATCTTGCTGCCAGTAGTGTAATGCTGTTCCTTCAGCAAAGGATAACAATAGAACAAAGCAAAATTAAAAGGGAAGTCAATTGGAAATTTGTTTAAAATTCTATGTTCTATCCAAATCATGAAATAAAATGTTGGAGTTTCCTATCCCTTTAATCTATCATCAAATACATAGGCTGGGTCACTGAGTATACTGAGTTATATTTATACCAATGGTCTGATTTTTTTTTTTTCTTTGTGTATATGAAAGAGCATCAGTTAAATATTTTATGTAAAACGGTTTAATTAAAAGCTGTTTAAATTTAAGGTAAAATTAACAGGAAGTGATTGATTATGTGCAACTGAGTTTTGGGACTCTACTGCTCAAAGTTCAAAACTTCTGCAATACATTTAAAAACATTTTATTTTAGATAGAACAGGTAAAAGAGTATTGTTTCCCTTTTAAATATGTTCTTATACATTTAGAAGACTATGAATTCAATTGCTTTTAGATAGAACAGATACATGAGTATCATGTCCCTTTAAATATTTTTGGTATACATTTAAAAGAGTATGAATTAAATACTACATCATATTGGTTTATTTCATGAAAATTCCCTTACCTCAGGGGAACATTAAAGTCATTTTTTATAAATCCATTATTTATAGATCTGTTTTTATGCATTAAATTGTAAGGTGTGCACACAAAATATATGTTTTATAGGAATTTAAAGTTGTTTATTAACATAAACCTTGAAAAGCCTAAAGTCTTTATCTTTGCTTTGGCCAGTTAATAGCAGATAATATCAGTGTCTGTACTGATTAGGCAAATGTAAAGAAAGTTGCAGGATCCAATCTCTATGAAAGTTGGAAAAAAAAATGTTTAAAGGGACACTGAATCCACATTTTTTCTTTCGTGATTCAGATAGAGCATTCAATTTTAAGCAACTTTCTAATTTACTTCTATTATCAAGTTTTCTTCATTCTCTTGGTATCTTTATTTGAAAAGCAAGAATGTAAGTTTAGATGCCGGACCATTTTTGGTGAACAACCTGGGTTGTTCTTGCTGATTGGTGCATGAATTCACCCACCAATAAAAAGTGCTGTCCAGTGTACTGAACCAAAAATTGGCTGGCTTCTTAGCTTAGATGACTTTTTTTCAAATAAAGATAGGAAGAGAACAAATAAAAATTGATAATAGGAGTAAATTAGAAAGTTGCTTAAAACTACATGCTCTATTTGAATCATTAAAGAAAAAAAATGGGTTCAGTGGGACAGTCAAGTAAAAAAAAAACTTTCATGATTTAAATAGGGCATGTAATTTTAAACAACTTTCCAATTTACTTTTATTACAAATTCTGTTTTGTTCTCTTGGTATTCTTAGTTGAAAGCTAAACCTAGAAGGTTCATATGCTAATTTCTTAGACCTTGAAGGCCGCCTCTAATCTGAAAGCGCCACTAGAGGGCGTTAGTTCATGTGTTTCATATAGATAACATTGAGCTCAGGCATGTAAAGCTTCTAGGAGTCAGCACTGATTGGCTAAAAATGCATGTCTGTCAAAAGAACTGAAATAAGGGGGCAGTTTGCAGAGGCATAGATACAAGGTAATCACAGAGGTAAAAAGTATATTATTATAACTGTGTTGGTTATGCAAAACTGGGGAATGGGTAATAAAGGGATTATCTATCTTTTTAAACAACAAAAATCCTGGTGTTTACTGTCCCTTTAAGTTAAATATAGGAAAGCAGGCAAATTAAAAAAGGAAATCACATTGCAAAGTTGTTTTTTGATATTTTATTTTTTACTATATATAAAGAAAATATTGCCCTTTTATTCCCCATAGTGGAACAGATTACAAGTGAAATGATATTTAGCGCTTTCGCCAGATCGCTAATTGTACTAGAAGTATACTTTTTGTATGCATCGTGTTGCGCTGGTATTACGAGTTGAAAATAAAAAGTTATCGATCTTGCGCTAACCCAACGCACGCAAAAATTTGAACTTACAATATTGCGCGCACTCTAAACTGTTTCCCCATAGAAGTCAATGGAACAAAACATTTGGAAAGAAAACCTAACACCAAACTCACCCACAAACCCGATGCCATATTCTCATGTGTGCTGAGTCTGACCTAACATTAAAATTTGAATATTTCCGATTCCAATGTTCTGCACATAGCAGAATATTTTATTTTTATTTATGAATATATATTTAAATATATATATATATATATATATATATATATATATATATATATATATATATATATATATATGATGGTATTTTGGACAATATATATGTATACCTATATATATATATATATATATATATATATATATATACATGATTATATATAGGTATAGATATATACAGATATATATCGGAATATATATTTATAAATACATAGAAGATGATCTGCTATGTGCAGAACATTGAAATGTGAAATATTTACAGTAAATACACAGTATAACACTTTATTAAAATGAATATTGCATAAATATGCTTGTACATGTTTTCACCTACTTAACTGCAAAGGGCTCCAATGCAATGCAATGTCTATATATGTATTTATGTGTTTATATGTGTATATACATCTGTAAATACATATATAAATACATATGTATACATTTATATATACATGCATATCCACCTTTAGACATGTATATGTATGTATCTCAATGTTAAAGCCCTTTGCCTGCCTTTGCCTGAGACCTCACATCTTTGAGCCCTTATAACTTTTTTATGGGCAATGTTTTTTTGAATGAGTGTAACTGTACTGTGTAATGTATTTTTGATGCGTTTGTGTTACAATTTTGTTTTGCAAAACAGTTGACCACAGCTCTGAGAACGCGCTAACACGACAAGCGTTAACTTAAATTGCGCTCAAACGATCGTGTTTACTTTCAAATTGTAATACCAGTCCAATTTAAACTGCGCACAAAAAAAGATATTGCTCGCGTGCAAAAAAATGCGCTCCACTTGTAATTTGGCCCAGTATATTTAATTATGAATAATAACAAATTTGAAATGATCCTTCAATACTTATGCCTGCTTATCATGAAATTTAACTCCAAAAATTATAACGTATCCCCTCCCCCCAGAGAGTCTGAAGTGGAATGAAGAACCCTGACACTCATACATGCTGCAACGTGATTGGTTGGTATCTGCAGGAGCTTGTTTATATGCAATCTTGCAATTTCTAATTCATAGATTAAAAAATATTTGAAGGTGAAAGTTAAAGGGACATTCCAGTCAAAATTTAAATGCACATAGATTTATTACATCTTTGAATAGAAACATATTTGCAATATACATGTATTGGCAAAAATGCTTCTAGTAAAAGCTATGACTGTTTTAGGGTTGCACGTGCATGTGAAGCATAGCTAGATATTGTCACTGCACCCGCATTTTAAATAATGCAGCTGCTCCGATCATCAGTGGGGCTTGTAGTCAGGTGAAGATGACACACCAAATGTACCATTCTGAAGCCGTCTGCATATAAGCTATTAATTCTTCAGCCTTAGGGGTCAATTTATCAAGCTCCATACGGAGCTTGATCCCCCGTGTTTCCAGCGAGCCTTCAGGCTCGCCGGGAACAGAAGTTATGAAGCAGTGGTCTAAAGACTTCTGCTCCATAACCTGTCCGCCTGCTCTGAGGCGGCGGACAGAAATCAACCCGATCGGCTAGCGGCCGATTGGTCACGAATCTGCAGTGGGCGGCATTACACCAGCAGTTTACAAGAACTGCTGGTGCAATGATAAATGCTGAGAGCGTATGCTGTCGGCATTTATCGATGTCACATGTGCAGCGGACATGATACGCTACATCGTATCATGTCCGCTCGCACATTAGTAAATTGACTCCTTAGTGTGTATGATTGGCCTACACAAAACACCTTAAATCTGAGTCTTAACAGTGTGGGTATGACCTACACCTGAACATGAACCTTTTAATTCCAGATAAACTGGTATGGTATGGGATGATAAGGAGACAATTATAAGCTCTTTACTGAATTTGCCTTATTAATATCTCAGCAAGAGAGTATACTTTTTCCAACATTTTGCTGATGAATGACCATTTACAAAACCTTGAATTATATATGTATGCTAGTCTGTGGTAGTGCCTGCATATTTACTGCTATTAATTGCTGATGAATGACCATTTACAAAACCTTGAATTATATATGTATGCTAGTCTGTGGTAGTGCCTGCATATTTACTGCTATTAATTGCTGATGAATGACCATTTACAAAACCTTGAATTATATATGTATGCTAGTCTGTGGTAGTGCCTGCATATTTACTGCTATTAATTGCTGATGAATGACCATTTACAAAACCTTGAATTATATATGTATGCTAGTCTGTGGTAGTGCCTGCATATTTACTGCTATTAATTGCTGATGAATTTTGCATTTATTGCTAGCACACTCTGCAATTATTGCAGTCTGTTTTAATAAGCAAACTATGTTATTTTGTAAGTCCATAGTTGATTGGCTAATGTGCAGTAAATAGATTCACAGGCATACTTTCTGATTGCCTGCATTACAATCTAGATGTTTAAAACACAAAATGTAAAATGATGGGATACAGTTTGTGATGATTTTAAACCAGAAATGACAAGAAAGTACTCATTTGAAATGAGATACCCTTAAAGGGACACTGAACCCAATTATTTTCTTTCATGATTCAGATAGAGCATGCAATTTTAAGCAACTTTCTAATTTACTTCTATTATCAATTTTTCTTCGTTCTCTTGCTATCTTTATTTGAAAAAGAAGGCATCTGAGCTACAGAGCCAGCAAATTTTGAGTTCAGAACCATGAATAACACTTGTTTATTGGTGCTGTCCAATCAGCAAGGACAACCCAGGTTGTTCACCAAAAATGGGCCGGCATCTTATCTTACATTCTTGCTTTTCAAATAAACATACCAAGAGAATGAAGAACATTTTATAATAGAAGTTAATTAGAAAGTTGCTTAAAATTGCATGATCTATCTGAATCACAAAATAAAAAATTTGGGTTCAGTGTCCCTTTAAGCAGTACAATAATGTAGACAGTTGCTTTCTTATAGTAATCGCCTGCATCTTTGGACATGCAATGTTAAAACATTTACTTCATTCTTTTGGTAATGTTTGTTGAAAATCATACCTTGCTAGGTTCAAGAGCAGCAATGTACTACTGGGAGCTAGCTGGTGATTTGTGGCTGACCATATATGCCCCATGTCAATGACTCACCAGATGTGTTCTGCTAGCTCTCAGTAGTGCACTGCTGCTACTTCAAGAAAGGATACCAAGAGAATGAAGCAAATTTGATTAACAAATAGAATATAATTGCAAATAAAAATAGCTCACAGTAAAATGCAAAAAATCCATGACTTGCAACTAGTAGCTGGCTTTAAAGGAACATAAAACACAATTCAGATAAAACATACAATTTTAAACAACTTTCCAATTATCTTCTATTCTAAAATGATCTTTGTATTCTTGTTATCCTTTGTTGAAAAGCAGGAAGGTAAGCTCAGGAGTGTGCACAAGCTATATGGCAGCAGTTTTGCAACAATGTTGTACATTAGCAAAAGCACTAAATGGCAGCACTATTTCCTGTTATGTAGTGCTCCAGACATGTGCACGCTGCCTATCTAGATATCTGTTCAACAAATTTGATAATAGAAGTACATTGGAAACTTTTTTTAAACTTATCTCTATCTGAATAATGAAAGAAAAAAAATGTTTCATGTAGTGTTGCCATGTTGCCTCTTTAAAGGGGCAGTAAACCTACAAAATAATGTAACAGAATTCTGCACAAAGTGTAGAATTATATAACATTAGCTTAGCGCCAAGTATATACAACAAAGTGTTCCATCTAGTAGCGGGAGCGAGCTACATTCATTTTAATGGCTCGATCGGGTGCGCTGTGACCAGACAGCGTGCCCGCGATGCGCTTAATAACAAACCCGCTCAGTAGAGCCAGGAGCAGCGTTCTGCAAAACTCAACTTCGTAGTAAAAAATCTCGGGAACACTTTGTTGTATATACTTGGCGCTAAGCTAATGTTATATAATTCTGCACTTTGTGCAGAATATTATAACATTATTTTGTAGGTTTACTACCCCTTTAAGGGAGGAGACTTTTCAAAAATACATATGTCAGGGTCTGTATAAAGAAATGTTTTCTATGTTCCTTTATAAAAACCCTGACAGATGTATTTTTCATATGTGTCCTCCTTTAAAGCGGAAATATGGCAACCCTAGTTTCATGTCCCTTTAAAGGGACATTAAACACTAAATACATGCTAGATAGAATGATGCATTCAAAGAAAAGATCAGTCCATGACTAACATGTAGATGTATTTTTTAAAGTTTCATTAGTTGTTTAAAAAGTGACAAAATAAGTGTAAAGTTTTAGTGTCTATAAAACACTGGGAGCTGCCATGTTGTAACTTGTGTTACCTTCTCTGCTGTAGCCAATTAGGGACCGTTATAAATAGGTCACTAGAGTGTGCAGCCAATGGTTGTGCTGGATTTAACAGTGTTCTGCACTTCCATTTCTAACAGGAACTGAAAAGCTCACAATTTCAGAATGGAATTACAGGCAAAGAGGACAAAATAAATAATGAAAGTATATTGCAGAGTTGTTTTATATATACAATTTATCATTTTATATTACCATCTCAAAGTGTTTAATGTCCCTTTAAGGAAGTAACAATGCTATTGATATAAGGAGCTAGGAGAGAGAGTTAAACACATTCTTATATGCGCAAGCAACACCCCAAAAACAAAATGCTCTGATCTATTGGAGTAATTTCTTTTTGCACTTTTACATCCATTTAATCAGAGGCATTGAGCATAAAATAAAAAGGACTCCCCAGACTTTGAGTTTGCTACAGTGAGATTAACAGAAGTGTCTCTGTTATGCACTGTTTCCTTCACTCTGTAGCGGCCTAAAAGCAAGTAAAAAACGTTTTAACTCTTTATGCTACAATTTTAGTCTTGGAAATGACACGTTAATGCACCACTATAAATGTGGAAGCTAATTTGCATTAAGAAGAACATGCACAGTAGATGTTTATGGAAGGAATAAATTAGCAGTCCATAATTTTTCCACTTTTCTTATCAACAAAAAATGTAAGATCTGGTGTGGCTCAGACTTGTTAAGCTAATGATCTGAATCGAATTTAGGAAACGTGATACACAAGCATAAATATTGTTGTTTTTTTTAAATACAGTACTTCACGCATCACTTTATTGTGCATTAAAGCATAGAATATGATGGGATATTTTTCCTGAATGATTGTACCACTGTTAATCTTTGCGCATTACCCATCTGTTTTAGCAATAACGTAGCAGTCAAAACCTACCTTGGCATCTGGAGGCCCAGCTTCTTCTCGAATCAACAGGAGATAATTTTGCCCTTCCACACTAATCTCTTTCTTGAATTGAACACCTGATTGTGACAAAAATAATACACTCTTACTGGAATATTAATGAAACGATACATCATATAAAGATTAGAAGAGAGACTACATC